>NW_027446785.1:0-44909 GCF_038048845.1 Mixophyes fleayi | reverse complement strand
TATCAATTCTTTTACATAATTCTTGTTTCTCATGACATTCTAACATTGCCCACAATTATCAACTTTCTAAGTCTTTCTGAGCAGGAGAAATCGCAAAACATAGTCATTTCTTCATTGCCGTCCAAAAACAACGCTTTTTTACACTCCGGTCTCCCTTTCTCTTGGAAACAATGACTTACATCAATTCTTTTACATAATTCTTGTTTCTCATGACATTTCTAACATTGCCTACAATTATCAACTTTCTAAGTCTTTCTGAGCAAGAGAAATCGCAAAACAGTCATTTCTTCATTGCCGTCCAAAAACAACGCTTTTTTACACTCCGGTCTCCCTTTCTCTTGGAAACAATGACTTACATCAATTCTTTTACATAATTCTTGTTTCTCATGACATTTCTAACATTGCCACAATTATCAACTTTCTAAGTCTTTCTGAGCAGAGAAATCGCAAAACATAGTGATTTCTTCATTGCCGTCCAAAAACAACGCTTTTTTACACTCCTGTCTCCCTTTCTCTTGGAAACAATGACTTACATCAATTCTTTTACATAATTCTTGTTTCTCATGACATTTCTAACATTGCCCACAATTATCAACTTTCTAAGTCTTTCTGAGCAGGAGAAATCGCAAAACATAGTCATTTCTTCATTGCCGTCCAAAAACAACGCTTTTTTACACTCCGGTCTCCCTTTCTCTTGGAAACAATGACTTACATCAATTCTTTTACATAATTCTTGTTTCTCATGACATTTCTAACATTGCCCACAATTATCAACTTTCTAAGTCTTTCTGAGCAGGAGAAATCGCAAAACATAGTCATTTCTTCATTGCCGTCCAAAAACAACGCTTTTTTACACTCCGGTCTCCCTTTCTCTTGGAAACAATGACTTACATCAATTCTTTTACATAATTCTTGTTTCTCATGACATTTCTAACATTTCCCACAATTATCAACTTTCTAAGTCTTTCTGAGCAGGAGAAATCGCAAAACATAGTCATTTCTTCATTGCCGTCCAAAAACAACGCTTTTTTACACTCCGGTCTCCCTTTCTCTTGGAAACAATGACTTACATCAATTCTTTTACATAATTCTTGTTTCTCATGACATTTCTAACATTGCCCACAATTATCAACTTTCTAAGTCTTTCTGAGCAAGAGAAATCGCAAAACAGTCATTTCTTCATTGCCGTCCAAAAACAACGCTTTTTACACTCCTGTCTCCCTTTCTCTTGGAAACAATGACTTACATCAATTCTTTTACATAATTCTTGTTTCTCATGACATTTCTAACATTGCCCACAATTATCAACTTTCTAAGTCTTTCTGAGCAGGAGAAATCGCAAAACATAGTCATTTCTTCATTGCCGTCCAAAAACAATGCTTTTTTACACTCCGGTCTCCCTTTCTCTTGAAAACAATGACTTACATCAATTCTTTTACATAATTCTTGTTTCTCATGACATTTCTAACATTGCCCACAATTATCAACTTTCTAAGTCTTTCTGAGCAGGAGAAATCGCAAAACATAGTCATTTCTTCATTGCCGTCCAAAAACAACGCTTTTTTACACTCCGGTCTCCCTTTCTCTTGGAAACAATGACTTACATCAATTCTTTTACATAATTCTTGTTTCTCATGACATTTCTAACATTGCCTACAATTATCAACTTTCTAAGTCTTTCTGAGCAAGAGAAATCGCAAAACAGTCATTTCTTCATTGCCGTCCAAAAACAACGCTTTTTTACACTCCGGTCTCCCTTTCTCTTGGAAACAATGACTTACATCAATTCTTTTACATAATTCTTGTTTCTCATGACATTTCTAACATTGCCCACAATTATCAACTTTCTAAGTCTTTCTGAGCAGGAGAAATCGCAAAACATAGTGATTTCTTCATTGCCGTCCAAAACAACGCTTTTTTACACTCCTGTCTCCCTTTCTCTTGGAAACAATGACTTACATCAATTCTTTTACATAATTCTTGTTTCTCATGACATTTCTAACATTGCCCACAATTATCAACTTTCTAAGTCTTTCTGAGCAGGAGAAATCGCAAAACATAGTCATTTCTTCATTGCCGTCCAAAACAACGCTTTTTTACACTCCGGTCTCCCTTTCTCTTGGAAACAATGACTTACATCAATTCTTTTACATAATTCTTGTTTCTCATGACATTTCTAACATTGCCCACAATTATCAACTTTCTAAGTCTTTCTGAGCAGGAGAAATCGCAAAACATAGTCATTTCTTCATTGCCGTCCAAAAACAACGCTTTTTTACACTCCTGTCTCCCTTTCTCTTGGAAACAATGACTTACATCAATTCTTTTACATAATTCTTGTTTCTCATGACATTTCTAACATTGCCCACAATTATCAACTTTCTAAGTCTTTCTGAGCAGGAGAAATCGCAAAACATAGTCATTTCTTCATTGCCGTCCAAAAACAACGCTTTTTTACACTCCTGTCTCCCTTTCTCTTGGAAACAATGACTTACATCAATTCTTTTACATAATTCTTGTTTCTCATGACATTTCTAACATTGCCCACAATTATCAACTTTCTAAGTCTTTCTGAGCAGGAGAAATCGCAAAACATAGTCTTTTCTTCATTGCCGTCCAAAAA
Organism: Mixophyes fleayi; assembly: GCF_038048845.1. Taxonomy (NCBI): domain Eukaryota; kingdom Metazoa; phylum Chordata; class Amphibia; order Anura; family Limnodynastidae; genus Mixophyes; species Mixophyes fleayi. The sequence continues at coordinate 42,286 of NW_027446785.1, read as the reverse complement.
CAACACTTTTTTTACACTCCGGTCTCCCTTTCTCTTGGAAACAATGACTTACATCAATTCTTTTACATAATTCTTGTTTCTCATGACATTTCTAACATTGCCCACAATTATCAACTTTCTAAGTCCTTTCTGAGCAAGAGAAATCGCAAAACAGTCATTTCTTCATTGCCGTCCAAAAACAACGCTTTTTTACACTCCGGTCTCCCTTTCTCTTGGAAACAATGACTTACATCAATTCTTTTACATAATTCTTGTTTCTCATGACATTTCTAACATTGCCCACAATTATCAACTTTCTAAGTCTTTCTGAGCAGGAGAAATCGCAAACATAGTCATTTCTTCATTGCCGTCCAAAAACAACGCTTTTTTACACTCCTGTCTCCCTTTCTCTTGGAAACAATGACTTACATCAATTCTTTTACATAATTCTTGTTTCTCATGACATTTCTAACATTGCCCACAATTATCAACTTTCTAAGTCTTCTGAGCAGGAGAAATCGCAAAACATAGTGATTTCTTCATTGCCGTCCAAAAACAACACTTTTTTACACTCCGGTCTCCCTTTCTCTTGGAAACAATGACTTACATCAATTCTTTTACATAATTCTTGTTTCTCATGACATTTCTAACATTGCCCACAATTATCAACTTTCTAAGTCTTTCTGAGCAAGAGAAATCGCAAAACAGTCATTTCTTCATTGCCGTCCAAAAACAACGCTTTTTTACACTCCGGTCTCCCTTTCTCTTGGAAACAATGACTTACATCAATTCTTTTACATAATTCTTGTTTCTCATGACATTTCTAACATTGCCCACAATTATCAACTTTCTAAGTCTTTCTGAGCAGGAGAAATCGCAAAACATAGTCATTTCTTCATTGCCGTCCAAAAACAACGCTTTTTTACACTCCTGTCTCCCTTTCTCTTGGAAACAATGACTTACATCAATTCTTTTACATAATTCTTGTTTCTCATGACATTTCTAACATTGCCCACAATTATCAACTTTCTAAGTCTTTCTGAGCAGGAGAAATCGCAAAACATAGTGATTTCTTCATTGCCGTCCAAAAACAACGCTTTTTTACACTCCTGTCTCCCTTTCTCTTGGAAACAATGACTTACATCAATTCTTTTACATAATTCTTGTTTCTCATGACATTTCTAACATTGCCCACAATTATCAACTTTCTAAGTCTTTCTGAGCAGGAGAAATCGCAAAACATAGTCATTTCTTCATTGCCGTCCAAAAACAACGCTTTTTTACACTCCGGTCTCCCTTTCTCTTGGAAACAATGACTTACATCAATTCTTTTACATAATTCTTGTTTCTCATGACATTTCTAACATTGCCCACAATTATCAACTTTCTAAGTCTTTCTGAGCAGGAGAAATCGCAAAACATAGTCATTTCTTCATTGCCGTCCAAAAACAACGCTTTTTTACACTCCTGTCTCCCTTTCTCTTGGAAACAATGACTTACATCAATTCTTTTACATAATTCTTGTTTCTCATGACATTTCTAACATTGCCTACAATTATCAACTTTCTAAGTCTTTCTGAGCAGGAGAAATCGCAAAACATAGTCATTTCTTCATTGCCGTCCAAAAACAACGCTTTTTTACACTCCGGTCTCCCTTTCTCTTGGAAACAATGACTTACATCAATTCTTTTACATAATTCTTGTTTCTCATGACATTTCTAACATTGCCCACAATTATCAACTTTCTAAGTCTTTCTGAGCAAGAGAAATCGCAAAACAGTCATTTCTTCATTGCCGTCCAAAAACAACGCTTTTTTACACTCCGGTCTCCCTTTCCTCTTGGAAACAATGACTTACATCAATTCTTTTACATAATTCTTGTTTCTCATGACATTTCTAACATTGCCCACAATTATCAACTTTCTAAGTCTTTCTGAGCAGGAGAAATCGCAAAACATAGTCATTTCTTCATTGCCGTCCAAAAAACAACGCTTTTTTACACTCCTGTCTCCCTTTCTCTTGGAAACAATGACTTACATCAATTCTTTTACATAATTCTTGTTTCTCATGACATTTCTAACATTGCCCACAATTATCAACTTTCTAAGTCTTTCTGAGCAGGAGAAATCGCAAAACATAGTCTTTTCTTCATTGCCGTCCAAAAACAACGCTTTTTTACACTCCGGTCTCCCTTTCTCTTGGAAACAATGACTTACATCAATTCTTTTACATAATTCTTGTTTCTCATGACATTTCTAACATTGCCCACAATTATCAACTTTCTAAGTCTTTCTGAGCAGGAGAAATCGCAAAACATAGTCATTTCTTCATTGCCGTCCAAAAACAACGCTTTTTTACACTCCGGTTCTCCCTTTCTCTTGGAAACAATGACTTACATCAATTCTTTTACATAATTCTTGTTTCTCATGACATTTCTAACATTGCCCACAATTATCAACTTTCTAAGTCTTTCTGAGCAAGAGAAATCGCAAAACAGTCATTTCTTCATTGCCGTCCAAAAACAACGCTTTTTTACACTCCTGTCTCCCTTTCTCTTGGAAACAATGACTTACATCAATTCTTTTACATAATTCTTGTTTCTCATGACATTTCTAACATTGCCCACAATTATCAACTTTCTAAGTCTTTCTGAGCAGGAGAAATCGCAAAACATAGTCATTTCTTCATTGCCGTCCAAAAACAATGCTTTTTTACACTCCGGTCTCCCTTTCTCTTGGAAACAATGACTTACATCAATTCTTTTACATAATTCTTGTTTCTCATGACATTTCTAACATTGCCCACAATTATCAACTTTCTAAGTCTTTCTGAGCAGGAGAAATCGCAAAACATAGTCATTTCTTCATTGCCGTCCAAAAACAACGCTTTTTTACACTCCAGTCTCCCTTTCTCTTGGAAACAATGACTTACATCAATTCTTTTACATAATTCTTGTTTCTCATGACATTTCTAACATTGCCCACAATTATCAACTTTCTAAGTCTTTCTGAGCAGGAGAAATCGCAAAACATAGTCATTTCTTCATTGCCGTCCAAAAACAACGCTTTTTTACACTCCTGTCTCCCTTTCTCTTGGAAACAATGACTTACATCAATTCTTTTACATAATTCTTGTTTCTCATGACATTTCTAACATTGCCCACAATTATCAACTTTCTAAGTCTTTCTGAGCAGGAGAAATCGCAAAACATAGTCATTTCTTCATTGCCGTCCAAAAACAACGCCTTTTTACACTCCGGTCTCCCTTTCTCTTGGAAACAATGACTTACATCAATTCTTTTACATAATTCTTGTTTCTCATGACATTTCTAACATTGCCCACAATTATCAACTTTCTAAGTCTTTCTGAGCAGGAGAAATCGCAAAACATAGTCATTTCTTCATTGCGGTCCAAAAACAACGCTTTTTTACACTCCGGTCTCCCTTTCTCTTGGAAACAATGACTTACATCAATTCTTTTACATAATTCTTGTTTCTCATGACATTTCTAACATTGCCCACAATTATCAACTTTCTAAGTCTTTCTGAGCAGAGAAATCGCAAAACAGTCATTTCTTCATTGCCGTCCAAAAACAACGCTTTTTTACACTCCTGTCTCCCTTTCTCTTGGAAACAATGACTTACATCAATTCTTTTACATAATTCTTGTTTCTCATGACATTTCTAACATTGCCCACAATTATCAACTTTCTAAGTCTTTCTGAGCAGGAGAAATCGCAAAACATAGTCATTTCTTCATTGCCGTCCAAAAACAATGCTTTTTTACACTCCGGTCTCCCTTTCTCTTGGAAACAATGACTTCCATCAATTCTTTTACATAATTCTTGTTTCTCATGACATTTCTAACATTGCCCACAATTATCAACTTTCTAAGTCTTTCTGAGCAGGAGAAATCGCAAAACATAGTCATTTCTTCATTGCCGTCCAAAAACAACGCTTTTTTACACTCCGGTCTCCCTTTCTCTTGGAAACAATGACTTACATCAATTCTTTTACATAATTCTTGTTTCTCATGACATTTCTAACATTGCCCACAATTATCAACTTTCTAAGTCTTTCTGAGCAGGAGAAATCGCAAAACATAGTGATTTCTTCATTGCCGTCCAAAAACAACGCTTTTTTACACTCCTGTCTCCCTTTCTCTTGGAAACAATGACTTACATCAATTCTTTTACATAATTCTTGTTTCTCATGACATTTCTAACATTGCCCACAATTATCAACTTTCTAAGTCTTTCTGAGCAGGAGAAATCGCAAAACATAGTCATTTCTTCATTGCCGTCCAAAAACAATGCTTTTTTACACTCCGGTCTCCCTTTCTCTTGGAAACAATGACTTACATCAATTCTTTTACATAATTCTTGTTTCTCATGACATTTCTAACATTGCCCACAGTTATCAACTTTCTAAGTCTTTCTGAGCAGGAGAAATCGCAAAACATAGTCATTTCTTCATTGCCGTCCAAAAACAACGCTTTTTTACACTCCGGTCTCCCTTTCTCTTGGAAACAATGACTTACATCAATTCTTTTACATAATTCTTGTTTCTCATGACATTTCTAACATTGCCCACAATTATCAACTTTCTAAGTCTTTCTGAGCAGGAGAAATCGCAAAACATAGTCATTTCTTCATTGCCGTCCAAAAACAACGCTTTTTTACACTCCGGTCTCCCTTTCTCTTGGAAACAATGACTTACATCAATTCTTTTACATAATTCTTGTTTCTCATGACATTTCTAACATTGCCCACAATTATCAACTTTCTAAGTCTTTCTGAGCAAGAGAAATCGCAAAACAGTCATTTCTTCATTGCCGTCCAAAAACAACGCTTTTTTACACTCCGGTCTCCCTTTCTCTTGGAAACAATGACTTACATCAATTCTTTTACATAATTCTTGTTTCTCATGACATTTCTAACATTGCCCACAATTATCAACTTTCTAAGTCTTTCTGAGCAGGAGAAATCGCAAAACATAGTCATTTCTTCATTGCCGTCCAAAAACAACGCTTTTTTACACTCCTGTCTCCCTTTCTCTTGGAAACAATGACTTACATCAATTCTTTTACATAATTCTTGTTTCTCATGACATTTCTAACATTGCCCACAATTATCAACTTTCTAAGTCTTTCTGAGCAGGAGAAATCGCAAAACATAGTCATTTCTTCATTGCCGTCCAAAAACAACGCTTTTTTACACTCCGGTCTCCCTTTCTCTTGGAAACAATGACTTACATCAATTCTTTTACATAATTCTTGTTTCTCATGACATTTCTAACATTGCCCACAATTATCAACTTTCTAAGTCTTTCTGAGCAGGAGAAATCGCAAAACATAGTCATTTCTTCATTGCCGTCCAAAAACAACGCTTTTTTACACTCCAGTCTCCCTTTCTCTTGGAAACAATGACTTACATCAATTCTTTTACATAATTCTTGTTTCTCATGACATTTCTAACATTGCCCACAATTATCAACTTTCTAAGTCTTTCTGAGCAAGAGAAATCGCAAAACAGTCATTTCTTCATTGCCGTCCAAAAACAACGCTTTTTTACACTCCTGTCTCCCTTTCTCTTGGAAACAATGACTTACATCAATTCTTTTACATAATTCTTGTTTCTCATGACATTTCTAACATTGCCCACAATTATCAACTTTCTAAGTCTTTCTGAGCAGGAGAAATCGCAAAACATAGTCATTTCTTCATTGCCGTCCAAAAACAATGCTTTTTTACACTCCGGTCTCCCTTTCTCTTGGAAACAATGACTTACATCAATTCTTTTACATAATTCTTGTTTCTCATGACATTTCTAACATTGCCCACAATTATCAACTTTCTAAGTCTTTCTGAGCAGGAGAAATCGCAAAACATAGTCATTTCTTCATTGCCGTCCAAAAACAACGCTTTTTTACACTCCGGTCTCCCTTTCTTTTGGAAACAATGACTTACATCAATTCTTTTACATAATTCTTGTTTCTCATGACATTTCTAACATTGCCCACAATTATCAACTTTCTAAGTCTTTCTGAGCAAGAGAAATCGCAAAACAGTCATTTCTTCATTGCCGTCCAAAAACAACGCTTTTTTACACTCCGGTCTCCCTTTCTCTTGGAAACAATGACTTACATCAATTCTTTTACATAATTCTTGTTTCTCATGACATTTCTAACATTGCCCACAATTATCAACTTTCTAAGTCTTTCTGAGCAGGAGAAATCGCAAAACATAGTGATTTCTTCATTGCCGTCCAAAAACAACGCTTTTTTACACTCCTGTCTCCCTTTCTCTTGGAAACAATGACTTACATCAATTCTTTTACATAATTCTTGTTTCTCATGACATTTCTAACATTGCCCACAATTATCAACTTTCTAAGTCTTTCTGAGCAGGAGAAATCACAAAACATAGTCATTTCTTCATTGCCGTCCAAAAACAACGCTTTTTTACACTCCGGTCTCCCTTTCTCTTGGAAACAATGACTTACATCAATTCTTTTACATAATTCTTGTTTCTCATGACATTTCTAACATTGCCCACAATTATCAACTTTCTAAGTCTTTCTGAGCAGGAGAAATCGCAAAACATAGTCATTTCTTCATTGCCGTCCAAAAACAACGCTTTTTTACACTCCGGTCTCCCTTTCTCTTGGAAACAATGACTTACATCAATTCTTTTACATAATTCTTGTTTCTCATGACATTTCTAACATTGCCCACAATTATCAACTTTCTAAGTCTTTCTGAGCAAGAGAAATCGCAAAACAGTCATTTCTTCATTGCCGTCCAAAAACAACGCTTTTTTACACTCCGGTCTCCCTTTCTCTTGGAAACAATGACTTACATCAATTCTTTTACATAATTCTTGTTTCTCATGACATTTCTAACATTGCCCACAATTATCAACTTTCTAAGTCTTTCTGAGCAGGAGAAATCGCAAAACATAGTCATTTCTTCATTGCCGTCCAAAAACAACGCTTTTTTACACTCCTGTCTCCCTTTCTCTTGGAAACAATGACTTACATCAATTCTTTTACATAATTCTTGTTTCTCATGACATTTCTAACATTGCCCACAATTATCAACTTTCTAAGTCTTTCTGAGCAGGAGAAATCGCAAAACATAGTCTTTTCTTCATTGCCGTCCAAAAACAACGCTTTTTTACACTCCGGTCTCCCTTTCTCTTGGAAACAATGACTTACATCAATTCTTTTACATAATTCTTGTTTCTCATGACATTTCTAACATTGCCCACAATTATCAACTTTCTAAGTCTTTCTGAGCAAGAGAAATCGCAAAACAGTCATTTCTTCATTGCCGTCCAAAAACAATGCTTTTTTACACTCCGGTCTCCCTTTCTCTTGGAAACAATGACTTACATCAATTCTTTTACATAATTCTTGTTTCTCATGACATTTCTAACATTGCCCACAATTATCAACTTTCTAAGTCTTTCTGAGCAGGAGAAATCGCAAAACATAGTCATTTCTTCATTGCCGTCCAAAAACAACGCTTTTTTACACTCCTGTCTCCCTTTCTCTTGGAAACAATGACTTACATCAATTCTTTTACATAATTCTTGTTTCTCATGACATTTCTAACATTGCCCACAATTATCAACTTTCTAAGTCTTTCTGAGCAGGAGAAATCGCAAAACATAGTCATTTCTTCATTGCCGTCCAAAAACAACGCTTTTTTACACTCCGGTCTCCCTTTCTCTTGGAAACAATGACTTACATCAATTCTTTTACATAATTCTTGTTTCTCATGACATTTCTAACATTTCCCACAATTATCAACTTTCTAAGTCTTTCTGAGCAGGAGAAATCGCAAAACATAGTCATTTCTTCATTGCCGTCCAAAAACAATGCTTTTTTACACTCCGGTCTCCCTTTCTCTTGGAAACAATGACTTACATCAATTCTTTTACATAATTCTTGTTTCTCATGACATTTCTAACATTGCCCACAATTATCAACTTTCTAAGTCTTTCTGAGCAGGAGAAATCGCAAAACATAGTCATTTCTTCATTGCCGTCCAAAAACAACGCTTTTTTACACTCCGGTCTCCCTTTCTTTTGGAAACAATGACTTACATCAATTCTTTTACATAATTCTTGTTTCTCATGACATTTCTAACATTGCCCACAATTATCAACTTTCTAAGTCTTTCTGAGCAAGAGAAATCGCAAAACAGTCATTTCTTCATTGCCGTCCAAAAACAACGCTTTTTTACACTCCGGTCTCCCTTTCTCTTGGAAACAATGACTTACATCAATTCTTTTACATAATTCTTGTTTCTCATGACATTTCTAACATTGCCCACAATTATCAACTTTCTAAGTCTTTCTGAGCAGGAGAAATCGCAAAACATAGTGATTTCTTCATTGCCGTCCAAAAACAACGCTTTTTTACACTCCTGTCTCCCTTTCTCTTGGAAACAATGACTTACATCAATTCTTTTACATAATTCTTGTTTCTCATGACATTTCTAACATTGCCCACAATTATCAACTTTCTAAGTCTTTCTTGAGCAGGAGAAATCACAAAACATAGTCATTTCTTCATTGCCGTCCAAAAACAACGCTTTTTTACACTCCGGTCTCCCTTTCTCTTGGAAACAATGACTTACATCAATTCTTTTACATAATTCTTGTTTCTCATGACATTTCTAACATTGCCCACAATTATCAACTTTCTAAGTCTTTCTGAGCAGGAGAAATCGCAAAACATAGTCATTTCTTCATTGCCGTACAAAAACAACGCTTTTTTACACTCCTGTCTCCCTTTCTCTTGGAAACAATGACTTACATCAATTCTTTTACATAATTCTTGTTTCTCATGACATTTCTAACATTGCCCACAATTATCAACTTTCTAAGTCTTTCTGAGCAGGAGAAATCGCAAAACATAGTCATTTCTTCATTGCCGTCCAAAAACAACGCTTTTTTACACTCCGGTCTCCCTTTCTCTTGGAAACAATGACTTACATCAATTCTTTTACATAATTCTTGTTTCTCATGACATTTCTAACATTGCCCACAATTATCAACTTTCTAAGTCTTTCTGAGCAAGAGAAATCGCAAAACAGTCATTTCTTCATTGCCGTCCAAAAACAACGCTTTTTTACACTCCGGTCTCCCTTTCTCTTGGAAACAATGACTTACATCAATTCTTTTACATAATTCTTGTTTCTCATGACATTTCTAACATTGCCCACAATTATCAACTTTCTAAGTCTTTCTGAGCAGGAGAAATCGCAAAACATAGTCATTTCTTCATTGCCGTCCAAAAACAACGCTTTTTTACACTCCTGTCTCCCTTTCTCTTGGAAACAATGACTTACATCAATTCTTTTACATAATTCTTGTTTCTCATGACATTTCTAACATTGCCCACAATTATCAACTTTCTAAGTCTTTCTGAGCAGGAGAAATCGCAAAACATAGTCTTTTCTTCATTGCCGTCCAAAAACAACGCTTTTTTACACTCCGGTCTCCCTTTCTCTTGGAAACAATGACTTACATCAATTCTTTTACATAATTCTTGTTTCTCATGACATTTCTAACATTGCCCACAATTATCAACTTTCTAAGTCTTTCTGAGCAAGAGAAATCGCAAAACAGTCATTTCTTCATTGCCGTCCAAAAACAACGCTTTTTTACACTCCGGTCTCCCTTTCTCTTGGAAACAATGACTTACATCAATTCTTTTACATAATTCTTGTTTCTCATGACATTTCTAACATTGCCCACAATTATCAACTTTCTAAGTCTTTCTGAGCAGGAGAAATCGCAAAACATAGTCATTTCTTCATTGCCGTCCAAAAACAACGCTTTTTTACACTCCTGTCTCCCTTTCTCTTGGAAACAATGACTTACATCAATTCTTTTACATAATTCTTGTTTCTCATGACATTTCTAACATTGCCCACAATTATCAACTTTCTAAGTCTTTCTGAGCAGGAGAAATCGCAAAACATAGTCATTTCTTCATTGCCGTCCAAAAACAACGCTTTTTTACACTCCTGTCTCCCTTTCTCTTGGAAACAATGACTTACATCAATTCTTTTACATAATTCTTGTTTCTCATGACATTTCTAACATTGCCCACAATTATCAACTTTCTAAGTCTTTCTGAGCAAGAGAAATCGCAAAACAGTCATTTCTTCATTGCCGTCCAAAAACAACGCTTTTTTACACTCCGGTCTCCCTTTCTCTTGGAAACAATGACTTACATCAATTCTTTTACATAATTCTTGTTTCTCATGACATTTCTAACATTGCCCACAATTATCAACTTTCTAAGTCTTTCTGAGCAGGAGAAATCGCAAAACATAGTCATTTCTTCATTGCCGTCCAAAAACAACGCTTTTTTACACTCCTGTCTCCCTTTCTCTTGGAAACAATGACTTACATCAATTCTTTTACATAATTCTTGTTTCTCATGACATTTCTAACATTGCCCACAATTATCAACTTTCTAAGTCTTTCTGAGCAGGAGAAATCGCAAAACATAGTCTTTTCTTCATTGCCGTCCAAAAACAACGCTTTTTTACACTCCGGTCTCCCTTTCTCTTGGAAACAATGACTTACATCAATTCTTTTACATAATTCTTGTTTCTCATGACATTTCTAACATTGCCCACAATTATCAACTTTCTAAGTCTTTCTGAGCAAGAGAAATCGCAAAACAGTCATTTCTTCATTGCCGTCCAAAAACAATGCTTTTTTACACTCCGGTCTCCCTTTCTCTTGGAAACAATGACTTACATCAATTCTTTTACATAATTCTTGTTTCTCATGACATTTCTAACATTGCCCACAATTATCAACTTTCTAAGTCTTTCTGAGCAGGAGAAATCGCAAAACATAGTCATTTCTTCATTGCCGTCCAAAAACAACGCTTTTTTACACTCCTGTCTCCCTTTCTCTTGGAAACAATGACTTACATCAATTCTTTTACATAATTCTTGTTTCTCATGACATTTCTAACATTGCCCACAATTATCAACTTTCTAAGTCTTTCTGAGCAGGAGAAATCGCAAAACATAGTCATTTCTTCATTGCCGTCCAAAAACAACGCTTTTTTACACTCCGGTCTCCCTTTCTCTTGGAAACAATGACTTACATCAATTCTTTTACATAATTCTTGTTTCTCATGACATTTCTAACATTTCCCACAATTATCAACTTTCTAAGTCTTTCTGAGCAGGAGAAATCGCAAAACATAGTCATTTCTTCATTGCCGTCCAAAAACAATGCTTTTTTACACTCCGGTCTCCCTTTCTCTTGGAAACAATGACTTACATCAATTCTTTTACATAATTCTTGTTTCTCATGACATTTCTAACATTGCCCACAATTATCAACTTTCTAAGTCTTTCTGAGCAGGAGAAATCGCAAAACATAGTCATTTCTTCATTGCCGTCCAAAAACAACGCTTTTTTACACTCCGGTCTCCCTTTCTTTTGGAAACAATGACTTACATCAATTCTTTTACATAATTCTTGTTTCTCATGACATTTCTAACATTGCCCACAATTATCAACTTTCTAAGTCTTTCTGAGCAAGAGAAATCGCAAAACAGTCATTTCTTCATTGCCGTCCAAAAACAACGCTTTTTTACACTCCGGTCTCCCTTTCTCTTGGAAACAATGACTTACATCAATTCTTTTACATAATTCTTGTTTCTCATGACATTTCTAACATTGCCCACAATTATCAACTTTCTAAGTCTTTCTGAGCAGGAGAAATCGCAAAACATAGTGATTTCTTCATTGCCGTCCAAAAACAACGCTTTTTTACACTCCTGTCTCCCTTTCTCTTGGAAACAATGACTTACATCAATTCTTTTACATAATTCTTGTTTCTCATGACATTTCTAACATTGCCCACAATTATCAACTTTCTAAGTCTTTCTTGAGCAGGAGAAATCACAAAACATAGTCATTTCTTCATTGCCGTCCAAAAACAACGCTTTTTTACACTCCGGTCTCCCTTTCTCTTGGAAACAATGACTTACATCAATTCTTTTACATAATTCTTGTTTCTCATGACATTTCTAACATTGCCCACAATTATCAACTTTCTAAGTCTTTCTGAGCAGGAGAAATCGCAAAACATAGTCATTTCTTCATTGCCGTACAAAAACAACGCTTTTTTACACTCCTGTCTCCCTTTCTCTTGGAAACAATGACTTACATCAATTCTTTTACATAATTCTTGTTTCTCATGACATTTCTAACATTGCCCACAATTATCAACTTTCTAAGTCTTTCTGAGCAGGAGAAATCGCAAAACATAGTCATTTCTTCATTGCCGTCCAAAAACAACGCTTTTTTACACTCCGGTCTCCCTTTCTCTTGGAAACAATGACTTACATCAATTCTTTTACATAATTCTTGTTTCTCATGACATTTCTAACATTGCCCACAATTATCAACTTTCTAAGTCTTTCTGAGCAAGAGAAATCGCAAAACAGTCATTTCTTCATTGCCGTCCAAAAACAACTTTTTTTACACTCCGGTCTCCCTTTCTCTTGGAAACAATGACTTACATCAATTCTTTTACATAATTCTTGTTTCTCATGACATTTCTAACATTGCCCACAATTATCAACTTTCTAAGTCTTTCTGAGCAGGAGAAATCGCAAAACATAGTCATTTCTTCATTGCCGTCCAAAAACAACGCTTTTTTACACTCCTGTCTCCCTTTCTCTTGGAAACAATGACTTACATCAATTCTTTTACATAATTCTTGTTTCTCATGACATTTCTAACATTGCCCACAATTATCAACTTTCTAAGTCTTTCTGAGCAGGAGAAATCGCAAAACATAGTCTTTTCTTCATTGCCGTCCAAAAACAACGCTTTTTTACACTCCGGTCTCCCTTTCTCTTGGAAACAATGACTTACATCAATTCTTTTACATAATTCTTGTTTCTCATGACATTTCTAACATTGCCCACAATTATCAACTTTCTAAGTCTTTCTGAGCAAGAGAAATCGCAAAACAGTCATTTCTTCATTGCCGTCCAAAAACAACGCTTTTTTACACTCCGGTCTCCCTTTCTCTTGGAAACAATGACTTACATCAATTCTTTTACATAATTCTTGTTTCTCATGACATTTCTAACATTGCCCACAATTATCAACTTTCTAAGTCTTTCTGAGCAGGAGAAATCGCAAAACATAGTCATTTCTTCATTGCCGTCCAAAAACAACGCTTTTTTACACTCCGGTCTCCCTTTCTTTTGGAAACAATGACTTACATCAATTCTTTTACATAATTCTTGTTTCTCATGACATTTCTAACATTGCCCACAATTATCAACTTTCTAAGTCTTTCTGAGCAAGAGAAATCGCAAAACAGTCATTTCTTCATTGCCGTCCAAAAACAACGCTTTTTTACACTCCGGTCTCCCTTTCTCTTGGAAACAATGACTTACATCAATTCTTTTACATAATTCTTGTTTCTCATGACATTTCTAACATTGCCCACAATTATCAACTTTCTAAGTCTTTCTGAGCAGGAGAAATCGCAAAACATAGTGATTTCTTCATTGCCGTCCAAAAACAACGCTTTTTTACACTCCTGTCTCCCTTTCTCTTGGAAACAATGACTTACATCAATTCTTTTACATAATTCTTGTTTCTCATGACATTTCTAACATTGCCCACAATTATCAACTTTCTAAGTCTTTCTGAGCAGGAGAAATCACAAAACATAGTCATTTCTTCATTGCCGTCCAAAAACAACGCTTTTTTACACTCCGGTCTCCCTTTCTCTTGGAAACAATGACTTACATCAATTCTTTTACATAATTCTTGTTTCTCATGACATTTCTAACATTGCCCACAATTATCAACTTTCTAAGTCTTTCTGAGCAGGAGAAATCGCAAAACATAGTCATTTCTTCATTGCCGTACAAAAACAACGCTTTTTTACACTCCTGTCTCCCTTTCTCTTGGAAACAATGACTTACATCAATTCTTTTACATAATTCTTGTTTCTCATGACATTTCTAACATTGCCCACAATTATCAACTTTCTAAGTCTTTCTGAGCAGGAGAAATCGCAAAACATAGTCATTTCTTCATTGCCGTCCAAAAACAACGCTTTTTTACACTCCGGTCTCCCTTTCTCTTGGAAACAATGACTTACATCAATTCTTTTACATAATTCTTGTTTCTCATGACATTTCTAACATTGCCCACAATTATCAACTTTCTAAGTCTTTCTGAGCAAGAGAAATCGCAAAACAGTCATTTCTTCATTGCCGTCCAAAAACAACGCTTTTTTACACTCCGGTCTCCCTTTCTCTTGGAAACAATGACTTACATCAATTCTTTTACATAATTCTTGTTTCTCATGACATTTCTAACATTGCCCACAATTATCAACTTTCTAAGTCTTTCTGAGCAGGAGAAATCGCAAAACATAGTCATTTCTTCATTGCCGTCCAAAAACAACGCTTTTTTACACTCCTGTCTCCCTTTCTCTTGGAAACAATGACTTACATCAATTCTTTTACATAATTCTTGTTTCTCATGACATTTCTAACATTGCCCACAATTATCAACTTTCTAAGTCTTTCTGAGCAGGAGAAATCGCAAAACATAGTCTTTTCTTCATTGCCGTCCAAAAACAACGCTTTTTTACACTCCGGTCTCCCTTTCTCTTGGAAACAATGACTTACATCAATTCTTTTACATAATTCTTGTTTCTCATGACATTTCTAACATTGCCCACAATTATCAACTTTCTAAGTCTTTCTGAGCAAGAGAAATCGCAAAACAGTCATTTCTTCATTGCCGTCCAAAAACAACGCTTTTTTACACTCCGGTCTCCCTTTCTCTTGGAAACAATGACTTACATCAATTCTTTTACATAATTCTTGTTTCTCATGACATTTCTAACATTGCCCACAATTATCAACTTTCTAAGTCTTTCTGAGCAGGAGAAATCGCAAAACATAGTCATTTCTTCATTGCCGTCCAAAAACAACGCTTTTTTACACTCCTGTCTCCCTTTCTCTTGGAAACAATGACTTACATCAATTCTTTTACATAATTCTTGTTTCTCATGACATTTCTAACATTGCCCACAATTATCAACTTTCTAAGTCTTTCTGAGCAGGAGAAATCGCAAAACATAGTCATTTCTTCATTGCCGTCCAAAAACAACGCTTTTTTACACTCCGGTCTCCCTTTCTCTTGGAAACAATGACTTACATCAATTCTTTTACATAATTCTTGTTTCTCATGACATTTCTAACATTTCCCACAATTATCAACTTTCTAAGTCTTTCTGAGCAGGAGAAATCGCAAAACATAGTCATTTCTTCATTGCCGTCCAAAAACAACGCTTTTTTACACTCCGGTCTCCCTTTCTCTTGGAAACAATGACTTACATCAATTCTTTTACATAATTCTTGTTTCTCATGACATTTCTAACATTGCCCACAATTATCAACTTTCTAAGTCTTTCTGAGCAAGAGAAATCGCAAAACAGTCATTTCTTCATTGCCGTCCAAAAACAACGCTTTTTTACACTCCTGTCTCCCTTTCTCTTGGAAACAATGACTTACATCAATTCTTTTACATAATTCTTGTTTCTCATGACATTTCTAACATTGCCCACAATTATCAACTTTCTAAGTCTTTCTGAGCAGGAGAAATCGCAAAACATAATCATTTCTTCATTGCCGTCCAAAAACAATGCTTTTTTACACTCCGGTCTCCCTTTCTCTTGGAAACAATGACTTACATCAATTCTTTTACATAATTCTTGTTTCTCATGACATTTCTAACATTGCCCACAATTATCAACTTTCTAAGTCTTTCTGAGCAGGAGAAATCGCAAAACATAGTCATTTCTTCATTGCCGTCCAAAAACAACGCTTTTTTACACTCCGGTCTCCCTTTCTCTTGGAAACAATGACTTACATCAATTCTTTTACATAATTCTTGTTTCTCATGACATTTCTAACATTGCCTACAATTATCAACTTTCTAAGTCTTTCTGAGCAAGAGAAATCGCAAAACATAGTCATTTCTTCATTGCCGTCCAAAAACAACGCTTTTTTACACTCCGGTCTCCCTTTCTCTTGGAAACAATGACTTACATCAATTCTTTTACATAATTCTTGTTTCTCATGACATTTCTAACATTGCCCACAATTATCAACTTTCTAAGTCTTTCTGAGCAGGAGAAATCGCAAAACATAGTCATTTCTTCATTGCCGTCCAAAAACAACGCTTTTTTACACTCCGGTCTCCCTTTCTCTTGGAAACAATGACTTACATCAATTCTTTTACATAATTCTTGTTTCTCATGACATTTCTAACATTTCCCACAATTATCAACTTTCTAAGTCTTTCTGAGCAGGAGAAATCGCAAAACATAGTCATTTCTTCATTGCCGTCCAAAAACAACGCTTTTTTACACTCCGGTCTCCCTTTCTCTTGGAAACAATGACTTACATCAATTCTTTTACATAATTCTTGTTTCTCATGACATTTCTAACATTGCCCACAATTATCAACTTTCTAAGTCTTTCTGAGCAAGAGAAATCGCAAAACAGTCATTTCTTCATTGCCGTCCAAAAACAACGCTTTTTTACACTCCTGTCTCCCTTTCTCTTGGAAACAATGACTTACATCAATTCTTTTACATAATTCTTGTTTCTCATGACATTTCTAACATTGCCCACAATTATCAACTTTCTAAGTCTTTCTGAGCAGGAGAAATCGCAAAACATAGTCATTTCTTCATTGCCGTCCAAAAACAATGCTTTTTTACACTCCGGTCTCCCTTTCTCTTGGAAACAATGACTTACATCAATTCTTTTACATAATTCTTGTTTCTCATGACATTTCTAACATTGCCCACAATTATCAACTTTCTAAGTCTTTCTGAGCAGGAGAAATCGCAAAACATAGTCATTTCTTCATTGCCGTCCAAAAACAACGCTTTTTTACACTCCGGTCTCCCTTTCTCTTGGAAACAATGACTTACATCAATTCTTTTACATAATTCTTGTTTCTCATGACATTTCTAACATTGCCTACAATTATCAACTTTCTAAGTCTTTCTGACCAAGAGAAATCGCAAAACAGTCATTTCTTCATTGCCGTCCAAAAACAACGCTTTTTTACACTCCGGTCTCCCTTTCTCTTGGAAACAATGACTTACATCAATTCTTTTACATAATTCTTGTTTCTCATGACATTTCTAACATTGCCCACAATTATCAACTTTCTAAGTCTTTCTGAGCAGGAGAAATCGCAAAACATAGTGATTTCTTCATTGCCATCCAAAAACAACGCTTTTTTACACTCCTGTCTCCCTTTCTCTTGGAAACAATGACTTACATCAATTCTTTTACATAATTCTTGTTTCTCATGACATTTCTAACATTGCCCACAATTATCAACTTTCTAAGTCTTTCTGAGCAGGAGAAATCGCAAAACATAGTCATTTCTTCATTGCCGTCCAAAAACAACGCTTTTTTACACTCCGGTCTCCCTTTCTCTTGGAAACAATGACTTACATCAATTCTTTTACATAATTCTTGTTTCTCATGACATTTCTAACATTGCCCACAATTATCAACTTTCTAAGTCTTTCTGAGCAGGAGAAATCGCAAAACATAGTCATTTCTTCATTGCCGTCCAAAAACAACGCTTTTTTACGCTCCGGTCTCCCTTTCTCTTGGAAACAATGACTTACATCAATTCTTTTACATAATTCTTGTTTCTCATGACATTTCTAACATTGCCCACAATTATCAACTTTCTAAGTCTTTCTGAGCAAGAGAAATCGCAAAACAGTCATTTCTTCATTGCCGTCCAAAAACAACGCTTTTTTACACTCCTGTCTCCCTTTCTCTTGGAAACAATGACTTACATCAATTCTTTTACATAATTCTTGTTTCTCATGACATTTCTAACATTGCCCACAATTATCAACTTTCTAAGTCTTTCTGAGCAGGAGAAATCGCAAAACATAATCATTTCTTCATTGCCGTCCAAAAACAATGCTTTTTTACACTCCGGTCTCCCTTTCTCTTGGAAACAATGACTTACATCAATTCTTTTACATAATTCTTGTTTCTCATGACATTTCTAACATTGCCCACAATTATCAACTTTCTAAGTCTTTCTGAGCAGGAGAAATCGCAAAACATAGTCATTTCTTCATTGCCGTCCAAAAACAACGCTTTTTTACACTCCGGTCTCCCTTTCTCTTGGAAACAATGACTTACATCAATTCTTTTACATAATTCTTGTTTCTCATGACATTTCTAACATTGCCTACAATTATCAACTTTCTAAGTCTTTCTGAGCAAGAGAAATCGCAAAACAGTCATTTCTTCATTGCCGTCCAAAAACAACGCTTTTTTACACTCCGGTCTCCCTTTCTCTTGGAAACAATGACTTACATCAATTCTTTTACATAATTCTTGTTTCTCATGACATTTCTAACATTGCCCACAATTATCAACTTTCTAAGTCTTTCTGAGCAGGAGAAATCGCAAAACATAGTGATTTCTTCATTGCCGTCCAAAAACAACGCTTTTTTACACTCCTGTCTCCCTTTCTCTTGGAAACAATGACTTACATCAATTCTTTTACATAATTCTTGTTTCTCATGACATTTCTAACATTGCCCACAATTATCAACTTTCTAAGTCTTTCTGAGCAGGAGAAATCGCAAAACATAGTCATTTCTTCATTGCCGTCCAAAAACAACGCTTTTTTACACTCCGGTCTCCCTTTCTCTTGGAAACAATGACTTACATCAATTCTTTTACATAATTCTTGTTTCTCATGACATTTCTAACATTGCCCACAATTATCAACTTTCTAAGTCTTTCTGAGCAGGAGAAATCGCAAAACATAGTCATTTCTTCATTGCCGTCCAAAAACAACGCTTTTTTACACTCCGGTCTCCCTTTCTCTTGGAAACAATGACTTACATCAATTCTTTTACATAATTCTTGTTTCTCATGACATTTCTAACATTTCCCACAATTATCAACTTTCTAAGTCTTTCTGAGCAGGAGAAATCGCAAAACATAGTCATTTCTTCATTGCCGTCCAAAAACAACGCTTTTTTACACTCCGGTCTCCCTTTCTCTTGGAAACAATGACTTACATCAATTCTTTTACATAATTCTTGTTTCTCATGACATTTCTAACATTGCCCACAATTATCAACTTTCTAAGTCTTTCTGAGCAAGAGAAATCGCAAAACAGTCATTTCTTCATTGCCGTCCAAAAACAACGCTTTTTTACACTCCTGTCTCCCTTTCTCTTGGAAACAATGACTTACATCAATTCTTTTACATAATTCTTGTTTCTCATGACATTTCTAACATTGCCCACAATTATCAACTTTCTAAGTCTTTCTGAGCAGGAGAAATCGCAAAACATAGTCATTTCTTCATTGCCGTCCAAAAACAATGCTTTTTTACACTCCGGTCTCCCTTTCTCTTGGAAACAATGACTTACATCAATTCTTTTACATAATTCTTGTTTCTCATGACATTTCTAACATTGCCCACAATTATCAACTTTCTAAGTCTTTCTGAGCAGGAGAAATCGCAAAACATAGTCATTTCTTCATTGCCGTCCAAAAACAACGCTTTTTTACACTCCGGTCTCCCTTTCTCTTGGAAACAATGACTTACATCAATTCTTTTACATAATTCTTGTTTCTCATGACATTTCTAACATTGCCTACAATTATCAACTTTCTAAGTCTTTCTGACCAAGAGAAATCGCAAAACAGTCATTTCTTCATTGCCGTCCAAAAACAACGCTTTTTTACACTCCGGTCTCCCTTTCTCTTGGAAACAATGACTTACATCAATTCTTTTACATAATTCTTGTTTCTCATGACATTTCTAACATTGCCCACAATTATCAACTTTCTAAGTCTTTCTGAGCAGGAGAAATCGCAAAACATAGTGATTTCTTCATTGCCATCCAAAAACAACGCTTTTTTACACTCCTGTCTCCCTTTCTCTTGGAAACAATGACTTACATCAATTCTTTTACATAATTCTTGTTTCTCATGACATTTCTAACATTGCCCACAATTATCAACTTTCTAAGTCTTTCTGAGCAGGAGAAATCGCAAAACATAGTCATTTCTTCATTGCCGTCCAAAAACAACGCTTTTTTACACTCCGGTCTCCCTTTCTCTTGGAAACAATGACTTACATCAATTCTTTTACATAATTCTTGTTTCTCATGACATTTCTAACATTGCCCACAATTATCAACTTTCTAAGCCTTTCTGAGCAGGAGAAATCGCAAAACATAGTCATTTCTTCATTGCCGTCCAAAAACAACGCTTTTTTACGCTCCTGTCTCCCTTTCTCTTGGAAACAATGACTTACATCAATTCTTTTACATAATTCTTGTTTCTCATGACATTTCTAACATTGCCCACAATTATCAACTTTCTAAGTCTTTCTGAGCAGGAGAAATCGCAAAACATAGTCATTTCTTCATTGCCATCCAAAAACAACGCTTTTTTACACTCCTGTCTCCCTTTCTCTTGGAAACAATGACTTACATCAATTCTTTTACATAATTCTTGTTTCTCATGACATTTCTAACATTGCCCACAATTATCAACTTTCTAAGTCTTTCTGAGCAGGAGAAATCGCAAAACATAGTCTTTTCTTCATTGCCGTCCAAAAACAACACTTTTTTACACTCCGGTCTCCCTTTCTCTTGGAAACAATGACTTACATCAATTCTTTTACATAATTCTTGTTTCTCATGACATTTCTAACATTGCCCACAATTATCAACTTTCTAAGTCTTTCTGAGCAAGAGAAATCGCAAAACAGTCATTTCTTCATTGCCGTCCAAAAACAACGCTTTTTTACACTCCGGTCTCCCTTTCTCTTGGAAACAATGACTTACATCAATTCTTTTACATAATTCTTGTTTCTCATGACATTTCTAACATTGCCCACAATTATCAACTTTCTAAGTCTTTCTGAGCAGGAGAAATCGCAAAACATAGTCATTTCTTCATTGCCGTCCAAAAACAACGCTTTTTTACACTCCTGTCTCCCTTTCTCTTGGAAACAATGACTTACATCAATTCTTTTACATAATTCTTGTTTCTCATGACATTTCTAACATTGCCCACAATTATCAACTTTCTAAGTCTTTCTGAGCAGGAGAAATCGCAAAACATAGTGATTTCTTCATTGCCGTCCAAAAACAACGCTTTTTTACACTCCTGTCTCCCTTTCTCTTGGAAACAATGACTTACATCAATTCTTTTACATAATTCTTGTTTCTCATGACATTTCTAACATTGCCCACAATTATCAACTTTCTAAGTCTTTCTGAGCAGGAGAAATCGCAAAACATAGTCATTTCTTCATTGCCGTCCAAAAACAACGCTTTTTTACACTCCGGTCTCCCTTTCTCTTGGAAACAATGACTTACATCAATTCTTTTACATAATTCTTGTTTCTCATGACATTTCTAACATTGCCCACAATTATCAACTTTCTAAGTCTTTCTGAGCAGGAGAAATCGCAAAACATAGTCATTTCTTCATTGCCGTCCAAAAACAACGCTTTTTTACACTCCGGTCTCCCTTTCTCTTGGAAACAATGACTTACATCAATTCTTTTACATAATTCTTGTTTCTCATGACATTTCTAACATTGCCCACAATTATCAACTTTCTAAGTCTTTCTGAGCAAGAGAAATCGCAAAACAGTCATTTCTTCATTGCCGTCCAAAAACAACGCTTTTTTACACTCCGGTCTCCCTTTCTCTTGGAAACAATGACTTACATCAATTCTTTTACATAATTCTTGTTTCTCATGACATTTCTAACATTGCCCACAATTATCAACTTTCTAAGTCTTTCTGAGCAGGAGAAATCGCAAAACATAGTCATTTCTTCATTGCCGTCCAAAAACAACGCTTTTTTACACTCCTGTCTCCCTTTCTCTTGGAAACAATGACTTACATCAATTCTTTTACATAATTCTTGTTTCTCATGACATTTCTAACATTGCCCACAATTATCAACTTTCTAAGTCTTTCTGAGCAGGAGAAATCGCAAAACATAGTCATTTCTTCATTGCCGTCCAAAAACAACGCTTTTTTACACTCCGGTCTCCCTTTCTCTTGGAAACAATGACTTACATCAATTCTTTTACATAATTCTTGTTTCTCATGACATTTCTAACATTGACCACAATTATCAACTTTCTAAGTCTTTCTAAGCAAGAGAAATCGCAAAACAGTCATTTCTTCATTGCCGTCCAATAACAACGCTTTTTTACACTCCGGTCTCCCTTTCTCTTGGAAACAATGACTTACATCAATTCTTTTACATAATTCTTGTTTCTCATGACATTTCTAACATTGCCCACAATTATCAACTTTCTAAGTCTTTCTGAGCAGGAGAAATCGCAAAACATAGTCATTTCTTCATTGCCGTCCAAAAACAACGCTTTTTTACACTCCTGTCTCCCTTTCTCTTGGAAACAATGACTTACATCAATTCTTTTACATAATTCTTGTTTCTCATGACATTTCTAACATTGCCCACAATTATCAACTTTCTAAGTCTTTCTGAGCAGGAGAAATCGCAAAACATAGTCATTTCTTCATTGCCGTCCAAAAACAACGCTTTTTTACACTCCTGTCTCCCTTTCTCTTGGAAACAATGACTTACATCAATTCTTTTACATAATTCTTGTTTCTCATGACATTTCTAACATTGCCCACAATTATCAACTTTCTAAGTCTTTCTGAGCAGGAGAAATCACAAAACATAGTGATTTCTTCATTGCCGTCCAAAAACAACGCTTTTTTACACTCCTGTCTCCCTTTCTCTTGGAAACAATGACTTACATCAATTCTTTTACATAATTCTTGTTTCTCATGACATTTCTAACATTGCCCACAATTATCAACTTTCTAAGTCTTTCTGAGCAGGAGAAATCGCAAAACATAGTCATTTCTTCATTGCCGTCCAAAAACAACGCTTTTTTACACTCCGGTCTCCCTTTCTCTTGGAAACAATGACTTACATCAATTCTTTTACATAATTCTTGTTTCTCATGACATTTCTAACATTGCCCACAATTATCAACTTTCTAAGTCTTTCTGAGCAGGAGAAATTGCAAAACATAGTCATTTCTTCATTGCCGTCCAAAAACAACGCTTTTTTACACTCCTGTCTCCCTTTCTCTTGGAAACAATGACTTACATCAATTCTTTTACATAATTCTTGTTTCTCATGACATTTCTAACATTGCCTACAATTATCAACTTTCTAAGTCTTTCTGAGCAGGAGAAATCGCAAAACATAGTCATTTCTTCATTGCCGTCCAAAAACAACGCTTTTTTACACTCCGGTCTCCCTTTCTCTTGGAAACAATGACTTACATCAATTCTTTTACATAATTCTTGTTTCTCATGACATTTCTAACATTGCCCACAATTATCAACTTTCTAAGTCTTTCTGAGCAGGAGAAATCGCAAAACATAGTCATTTCTTCATTGCTGTCCAAAAACAACGCTTTTTTACACTCCGGTCTCTCTTTCTCTTGGAAACAATGACTTACATCAATTATTTTACATAATTCTTGTTTCTCATGACATTTCTAACATTGCCCACAATTATCAACTTTCTAAGTCTTTCTGAGCAAGAGAAATCGCAAAACAGTCATTTCTTCATTGCCGTCCAAAAACAACGCTTTTTTACACTCCAGTCTCCCTTTCTCTTGGAAACAATGACTTACATCAATTCTTTTACATAATTCTTGTTTCTCATGACATTTCTAACATTGCCCACAATTATCAACTTTCTAAGTCTTTCTGAGCAGGAGAAATCGCAAAACATAGTCATTTCTTCATTGCCGTCCAAAAACAACGCTTTTTTACACTCCTGTCTCCCTTTCTCTTGGAAACAATGACTTACATCAATTCTTTTACATAATTCTTGTTTCTCATGACATTTCTAACATTGCCCACAATTATCAACTTTCTAAGTCTTTCTGAGCAGGAGAAATCGCAAAACATAGTCATTTCTTCATTGCCGTCCAAAAACAACGCTTTTTTACACTCCGGTCTCCCTTTCTCTTGGAAACAATGACTTACATCAATTCTTTTACATAATTCTTGTTTCTCATGACATTTCTAACATTGACCACAATTATCAACTTTCTAAGTCTTTCTAAGCAAGAGAAATCGCAAAACAGTCATTTCTTCATTGCCGTCCAAAAACAACGCTTTTTTACACTCCGGTCTCCCTTTCTCTTGGAAACAATGACTTACATCAATTCTTTTACATAATTCTTGTTTCTCATGACATTTCTAACATTGCCCACAATTATCAACTTTCTAAGTCTTTCTGAGCAGGAGAAATCGCAAAACATAGTCATTTCTTCATTGCCGTCCAAAAACAACGCTTTTTTACACTCCTGTCTCCCTTTCTCTTGGAAACAATGACTTACATCAATTCTTTTACATAATTCTTGTTTCTCATGACATTTCTAACATTGCCCACAATTATCAACTTTTTAAGTCTTTCTGAGCAGGAGAAATCGCAAAACATAGTCATTTCTTCATTGCCGTCCAAAAACAACGCTTTTTTACACTCCGGTCTCCCTTTCTCTTGGAAACAATGACTTACATCAATTCTTTTACATAATTCTTGTTTCTCATGACATTTCTAACATTGCCCACAATTATCAACTTTCTAAGTCTTTCTGAGCAAGAGAAATCGCAAAACAGTCATTTCTTCATTGCCGTCCAAAAACAACGCTTTTTTACACTCCGGTCTCCCTTTCTCTTGGAAACAATGACTTACATCAATTCTTTTACATAATTCTTGTTTCTCATGACATTTCTAACATTGCCCACAATTATCAACTTTCTAAGTCTTTCTGAGCAGGAGAAATCGCAAAACATAGTCATTTCTTCATTGCCGTCCAAAAACAACGCTTTTTTACACTCCTGTCTCCCTTTCTCTTGGAAACAATGACTTACATCAATTCTTTTACATAATTCTTGTTTCTCATGACATTTCTAACATTGCCCACAATTATCAACTTTCTAAGTCTTTCTGAGCAGGAGAAATCGCAAAACATAGTCATTTCTTCATTGCCGTCCAAAAACAACGCTTTTTTACACTCCGGTCTCCCTTTCTCTTGGAAACAATGACTTACATCAATTCTTTTACATAATTCTTGTTTCTCATGACATTTCTAACATTGACCACAATTATCAACTTTCTAAGTCTTTCTAAGCAAGAGAAATCGCAAAACAGTCATTTCTTCATTGCCGTCCAAAAACAACGCTTTTTTACACTCCGGTCTCCCTTTCTCTTGGAAACAATGACTTACATCAATTCTTTTACATAATTCTTGTTTCTCATGACATTTCTAACATTGCCCACAATTATCAACTTTCTAAGTCTTTCTGAGCAGGAGAAATCGCAAAACATAGTCATTTCTTCATTGCCGTCCAAAAACAACGCTTTTTTACACTCCTGTCTCCCTTTCTCTTGGAAACAATGACTTACATCAATTATTTTACATAATTCTTGTTTCTCATGACATTTCTAACATTGCCCACAATTATCAACTTTTTAAGTCTTTCTGAGCAGGAGAAATCGCAAAACATAGTCATTTCTTCATTGCCGTCCAAAAACAACGCTTTTTTACACTCCGGTCTCCCTTTCTCTTGGAAACAATGACTTACATCAATTCTTTTACATAATTCTTGTTTCTCATGACATTTCTAACATTGCCCACAATTATCAACTTTCTAAGTCTTTCTGAGCAAGAGAAATCGCAAAACAGTCATTTCTTCATTGCCGTCCAAAAACAACGCTTTTTTACACTCCGGTCTCCCTTTCTCTTGGAAACAATGACTTACATCAATTCTTTTACATAATTCTTGTTTCTCATGACATTTCTAACATTGCCCACAATTATCAACTTTCTAAGTCTTTCTGAGCAGGAGAAATCGCAAAACATAGTCATTTCTTCATTGCCGTCCAAAAACAACGCTTTTTTACACTCCTGTCTCCCTTTCTCTTGGAAACAATGACTTACATCAATTCTTTTACATAATTCTTGTTTCTCATGACATTTCTAACATTGCCCACAATTATCAACTTTCTAAGTCTTTCTGAGCAGGAGAAATCGCAAAACATAGTCATTTCTTCATTGCCGTCCAAAAACAACGCTTTTTTACACTCCGGTCTCCCTTTCTCTTGGAAACAATGACTTACATCAATTCTTTTACATAATTCTTGTTTCTCATGACATTTCTAACATTGACCACAATTATCAACTTTCTAAGTCTTTCTAAGCAAGAGAAATCGCAAAACAGTCATTTCTTCATTGCCGTCCAAAAACAACGCTTTTTTACACTCCGGTCTCCCTTTCTCTTGGAAACAATGACTTACATCAATTCTTTTACATAATTCTTGTTTCTCATGACATTTCTAACATTGCCCACAATTATCAACTTTCTAAGTCTTTCTGAGCAGGAGAAATCGCAAAACATAGTCATTTCTTCATTGCCGTCCAAAAACAACGCTTTTTTACACTCCTGTCTCCCTTTCTCTTGGAAACAATGACTTACATCAATTACTTTTACATAATTCTTGTTTCTCATGACATTTCTAACATTGCCCACAATTATCAACTTTTTAAGTCTTTCTGAGCAGGAGAAATCGCAAATTACATAGTCATTTCTTCATTGCCGTCCAAAAACAACGCTTTTTTACACTCCGGTCTCCCTTTCTCTTGGAAACAATGACTTACATCAATTCTTTTACATAATTCTTGTTTCTCATGACATTTCTAACATTGCCCACAATTATCAACTTTCTAAGTCTTTCTGAGCAAGAGAAATCGCAAAACAGTCATTTCTTCATTGCCGTCCAAAAACAACGCTTTTTTACACTCCGGTCTCCCTTTCTCTTGGAAACAATGACTTACATCAATTCTTTTACATAATTCTTGTTTCTCATGACATTTCTAACATTGCCCACAATTATCAACTTTCTAAGTCTTTCTGAGCAGGAGAAATCGCAAAACATAGTCATTTCTTCATTGCCGTCCAAAAACAACGCTTTTTTACACTCCGGTCTCCCTTTCTCTTGGAAAACAATGACTTACATCAATTCTTTTACATAATTCTTGTTTCTCATGACATTTCTAACATTGCCCACAATTATCAACTTTCTAAGTCTTTCTGAGCAAGAGAAATCGCAAAACAGTCATTTCTTCATTGCCGTCCAAAAACAACGCTTTTTTACACTCCGGTCTCCCTTTCTCTTGGAACCAATGACTTACATCAATTCTTTTACATAATTCTTGTTTCTCATGACATTTCTAACATTTCCCACAATTATCAACTTTCTAAGTCTTTCTGAGCAGGAGAAATCGCAAAACATAGTCATTTCTTCATTGCCGTCCAAAAACAACGCTTTTTTTACACTCCTGTCTCCCTTTCTCTTGGAAACAATGACTTACATCAATTCTTTTACATAATTCTTGTTTCTCATGGCATTTCTAACATTGCCCACAATTATCAACTTTCTAAGTCTTTCTGAGCAGGAGAAATCGCAAAACATAGTCATTTCTCATTGCCGTCCAAAAACAACGCTTTTTTACACTCCGGTCTCCCTTTCTCTTGGAAACAATGACTTACATCAATTCTTTTACATAATTCTTGTTTCTCATGACATTTCTAACATTGCCCACAATTATCAACTTTCTAAGTCTTTCTGAGCAAGAGAAATCGCAAAACAGTCATTTCTCATTGCCGTCCAAAAACAACGCTTTTTTACACTCCGGTCTCCCTTTCTCTTGGAAACAATGACTTACATCAATTCTTTTACATAATTCTTGTTTCTCATGACATTTCTAACATTGCCCACAATTATCAACTTTCTAAGTCTTTCTGAGCAGGAGAAATCGCAAAACATAGTCATTTCTTCATTGCCGTCCAAAAACAACGCTTTTTTACACTCCTGTCTCCCTTTCTCTTGGAAACAATGACTTACATCAATTCTTTTACATAATTCTTGTTTCTCATGACATTTCTAACATTGCCCCACAATTATCAACTTTCTAAGTCTTTCTGAGCAGGAGAAATCGCAAAACATAGTCATTTCTTCATTGCCGTCCAAAAACAACGCTTTTTTACACTCCGGTCTCCCTTTCTCTTGGAAACAATGACTTACATCAATTCTTTTACATAATTCTTGTTTCCTCATGACATTTCTAACATTTCCCACAATTATCAACTTTCTAAGTCTTTCTGAGCAGGAGAAATCGCAAAACATAGTCATTTCTTCATTGCCGTCCAAAAACAACGCTTTTTTACACTCCTGTCTCCCTTTCTCTTGGAAACAATGACTTACATCAATTCTTTTACATAATTCTTGTTTCTCATGACATTTCTAACATTGCCCACAATTATCAACTTTCTAAGTCTTTCTGAGCAGGAGAAATCGCAAAACATAGTCATTTCTTCATTGCCGTCCAAAAACAACGCTTTTTTACACTCCGGTCTCCCTTTCCTCTTGGAAACAATGACTTACATCAATTCTTTTACATAATTCTTGTTTCTCATGACATTTCTAACATTGCCCACAATTATCAACTTTCTAAGTCTTTCTGAGCAAGAGAAATCGCAAAACAGTCATTTCTTCATTTGCCGTCCAAAACAACGCTTTTTTACACTCCGGTCTCCCTTTCTCTTGGAAACAATGACTTACATCAATTCTTTTACATAATTCTTGTTTCTCATGACATTTCTAACATTGCCACAATTATCAACTTTCTAAGTCTTCTGAGCAGGAGAGAATCGCAAAACATAGTCATTTCTTCATTGCCGTCCAAAAACAACGCTTTTTTACACTCCTGTCTCCCTTTCTCTTGGAAACAATGACTTACATCAATTCTTTTACATAATTCTTGTTTCTCATGACATTTCTAACATTGCCCACAATTATCAACTTTCTAAGTCTTTCTGAGCAGGAGAAATCGCAAAACATAGTCATTTCTTCATTGCCGTCCAAAAACAACGCTTTTTTACACTCCGGTCTCCCTTTCTCTTGGAAACAATGACTTACATCAATTCTTTTACATAATTCTTGTTTCTCATGACATTTCTAACATTGCCCACAATTATCAACTTTCTAAGTCTTTCTGAGCAGGAGAAATCGCAAAACATAGTCATTTCTTCATTGCCGTCCAAAAACAACGCTTTTTTACACTCGGTCTCCCTTTCTCTTGGAAACAATGACTTACATCAATTCTTTTACATAATTCTTGTTTCTCATGACATTTCTAACATTGCCCACAATTATCAACTTTTCTAAGTCTTTCTGAGCAAGAGAAATCCGCAAAACAGTCATTTCTTCATTGCCGTCCAAAAACAACGCTTTTTTACACTCCGGTCTCCCTTTCTCTTGAACAATGACTTACATCAATTCTTTTACATAATTCTTGTTTCTCATGACATTTCTAACATTGCCCCACAATTATCAACTTTCTAAGTCTTTCTGAGCAGGAGGAAATCGCAAAACATAGTCATTTCTTCATTGCCGTCCAAAAACAACGCTTTTTTACACTCCTGTCTCCCTTTCTCCTTGGAAACAATGACTTACATCAATTCTTTTACATAATTCTTGTTTCTCATGACATTTCTAACATTGCCCACATTATCAACTTTCTAAGTCTTTCTGGAGCAGGAGAAATCGCAAAACATAGTCATTTCTTCATTGCCGTCCAAAAACAACGCTTTTTTACACTCCTGTCTCCCTTTCTCTTGGAAACAATGACTTACATCAATTCTTTTACATAATTCTTGTTTCTCATGACATTTCTAACATTGCCCACAATTATCAACTTTCTAAGTCTTTCTGAGCAGGAGAAATCGCAAAACATAGTCATTTCTTCATTGCCGTCCAAAAACAACGCTTTTTTACACTCCGGTCTCCCTTTCTCTTGGGAAACAATGACTTACATCAATTCTTTTACATAATTCTTGTTTCTCATGACATTTCTAACATTGCCCACAATTATCAACTTTCTAAGTCTTTCTGAGCAGGAGAAAATCGCAAAACATAGTCATTTCTTCATTGCCGTCCAAAAACAACGCTTTTTTACACTCCGGTCTCCCTTTCTCTTGGAAACAATGACTTACATCAATTCTTTTACATAATTCTTGTTTCTCATGACATTTCTAACATTGCCCACAATTATTAACTTTCTGTCACTCACCGGACTGTGAGTGCTTCTTCCCGGACATTTAGGAACCGTGGCCGTCCTCCATCCTGAGGGACTGCGCATGCGCAGCCTTTCTATACCTCCAGTGTATGTTCCTTTAACTTAATTGGCAGATCAGGCAACCTCCCTATATTAAGCACCTGTGGTCATCACCACATTGCCTGATCTTGGAGTCTCATTCCCCATGAGTCTCTGAAGGTGTTCCTGTGTTTCCTTGTTTATTCAGCCCTGCTGATTCCTGTGGTTTCCAAACCACTTCTACCTCTGTGGTTTCCAAACCACTTCTACTACTTGTGGTTCCCATACCACTTCTACCATCTACTGTATCATCGTGACTGTGAGCTGATTCCTATCCGCTGCCTCCGTGCACTACAGTCTTCTAATCACTTCAACTCTACCATTTATCATTGGGACTGTTAGCTGATGCCTATCGCCTGCCTCCGTGCACTACAGGCCGTCAACCACATCCACTCACCTGTTCATGATTGTGACTGCCAGCTGATTCCTATCCGCTGCCTCCGTGCACTACAGGCTTCAACCTGCAACTCGTCTGTGTTTCATCATCGTGACTGTTTGGCTGATTCCTATCCGCTGTGCCTCCGTGCACTACAGTCTTCAACCTGCAACTCGTCTGTGTTTCATCATCGAGACTGCTAGCTGATTCCTATCCGCTGCCTCTGTGCGCTTCAGTCTTCAAGTCCTTGTCAACTCTACCGTGTTTCCTTGAGTCTGCTGCCACTATTGCTACCCGCTACTCTCCGTGATCATCTGTTCCAGTTCAACTCTGCTCCAGGGTTCCCATCGTTACTGCACCTGCTGGTTGCTATTGGTTACCTCCGTGTTCCCGCAGAGACCCGCTGCTGTTACTTCTCAGCGCTACTCATCCATCTACTGCTGATCCGCTCTCCACGCCTTCCTGTGTTCCCTGCTGGTCTACCTACCTGTGCGCTGCACCTGCTAGACCCCCGCTTCACCCATCCAGGGACTTGTATCCTGCTGGCCTCCTGCCCTTCAGGTATCTCTGCACTCCTGTCTGACTGCCTTCTCCTGAACCACGGTATGCATACTTCCCATTGACTGTGCTGTGTATTGCATACCTTGCTGGACTGTGTTGGTTCTCCTCTGGAGTGTACTATCCGCTGAGTCTATTGCCATCATTGACTGTGTTGGTTCTCCTCTGGAGTGTACTATCTGCTGACTCTACTGCCATCATTGACTGTGTTATCTCATGCTGGATTACTTCAAGAGACTTTCTATATTGGCAGTGTTGTTCAGTCATTTTATACATTTATATTGTGCATATTACTGTGGATCAAAGTCAAGGTGCCCGTGTATATATTGTGTTGCAGTCTCTCCCCGTGCACCTCCTCACATATATATTCAGTGGTACAACTTGCTAGTGGCAGACCACTGACTCCTGTTTACAGTTTCACCTGTTCAGTATCCTCTCACATAGCAGTGGTACAACTTGCTAACGCAGACCACTGACTCCCCGGATACCTCCACTTGGATTCCATTCCTTCACTCATGACAGCGGTACAACTTGCTATCCGCAGACCGCTGACTCTCATCACCTCCTCGTTTCTGTTGGACATTCCCTCCTCACTATAGCAGTGGTACAACTTGCTACCGCAGACCACTGACTACCTTCACGTGTCCTTTGTCCATACAGGTTCCTCGTGTATTACTACCTCCATATTGCCAGTGCTGCTAGTCATAGACTTTCCTGAGCATCTCATCATCTGCTATTTCCTGTTCCGTGATCACCCTGCTACCAGAGTACCATATTACCACCTATACTGCTCTGGTAAGCCTATCACCTGGTGATCCCTGGGTAAAGACTCCTAGTGCCCGTGACAGTAAGATCAGGCCATGACAGACCCAGATACGGAACCTACTTGCTAAAGAGATGCTGCAGCATCTGGTCAGCCGTGTGGAGCAACAGGATGCTCGCCAACAGCTGTTACTTCAATGTTACCAATCGTTAACCCCCCCCAAGGAACATCTGGACAGACTGTTACAGCTAGTATTGAAGCTCCTGTGCTTTCCTCCGTTTCCCCAGTGCCATCCCAGGTGTCTACAGCTCCTACGCTTCACCTGCCTACTCCGTCAAAATATGACGGGGACCCCAAAACTTGTAGAGGTTTCCTTAACCAATGTTCAGTCCATTTTGAACTCCAACCTCAAAATTTTTCTACCCATCGTTCCAGAGTGGGCCTATCTTATCTCATTGTTTTCTGGACAAAGCCCTGGCTTGGGCTCCCCTCTGTGGGAAAGAAACGATCCAATTCTACAAGATAGTGCCAAATTCATTCCACGTTCCGAAGTGTGTTCGATGAACCAGGTCGTGTGACCTCCGCTGCTTCCAGCATTCTTCGTTTGCGACAAGGCTCCATACAGTAGGACAGTATGTCATTCAATTTAGGATCTTAGCCTCTGAACTTCAGTGGAACACTGAAGCATTAGTTGCCGCCTTCTGGCAGGGGCTCTCCGATAAAATTAAGATGCACTGACTACCCAAGAGCTTCCTTTGTCACTAGAAGATTTGATCTCTCTTTGCCATCGTGTAGACATGAGATTTCGTGAAAGAGAATCTGAGAAAACAACTTCTGCTAAAGCACCTCTTCGTTTAAACCCTCAATTTCGTCCAGTTTCACCTTCTGTGATTCCCATGGAGATAGGACGTTCCAAGTTATCTTTAGAAGAGAGGAAACGAAGAGTAAAGAATAGACTCTGTATCTATTGTGCTGATTCCACACATATGCTCAGTTCTTGCCCTAAGAAATCGGGAAATGCCAGGCCCTAACTAGTTCTGGAGAGGTGAAGTTAGGGTCCCTGGAGTCCTCTCCATTGTCTATGAAATCTAAAGTCTGCGCTTTCGATGTTACGATTTCCTTTGCTACTAAATCCTTTGAGTCACAGGCATTGATTGATTCCGGAGCAGCAGGAAATTTCATTTCTAAATCACTAGTGAATCAATGGTCCCTACCAGTGATCACTTTAAAAACACCCATTACTGTGACGGCTATAGATGGATCACGTCTCATCAATGGTCTCATCACCCAGAGTACGTCTCCAGTAACCCGTCAGATTGGTGTACTACACCATGAAGAAATTTCGTTTTTAATTCTTCCTGTTACGACAAGTCCGATTGTCTTAGGCCTTCCATGGCTTCAATGTCACTCTCCCCAGATTGACTGGCGCACCCCTCAAGTTACGTCTTGGGGGCCTGAATGTCACCATCGTTGTCTCTCTCAAGTTATTCCTCTTAAAGTACAGCAATCTTCCATCTCATCTTCCTCCCCGGGACTCCTCCTCAGTATGCTTCATTTGCCGATGTGTTTGATAAAGCTCAGTCTGAACGTCTTCCTCCTCATCGTTCTTGGGATTGTCCGATCGACCTTCTACCTGGCAAGGACTCCTCCAGGGGTCGGGGTCTATCCTCTCTCGTTACCTGAAACTCAAGCACATCTGAGTACATACAGGAGAATCTCCAGCGTGGGTTCATTCGACCTTCCACCTCTCCCGCTGGAGCTGGGTTCTTCTTCGTCAAAAAGAAGGATGGATCATTACGCCCTTGTATAGATTTTCGTGGACTCAACGCCATTACTATCAAGAATCGGTATCCCATTCCGCTGATCACTGAACTATTTGATCGCATCAAGGGAGCTCGGATATTTACTAAGTTGGATCTTCGTGGTGCCTACAATTTAATTAGAATCCGTTCCGGTGACGAATGGAAGACCGCGTTTAACACCAGAGATGGGCATTACGAATATTTAGTAATGCCCTTCGGGCTGTGTAATGCCCCCGCGGTTTTCCCAGGGTTTCATCAATGAGATCTTTCGGGACTTATTATATGTATGTGTCGTTGTCTACCTGGACGACATATTGATCTTCTCACAGGACCTGCCTTCTTCATCACCAACATGTGGCAGAGGTCCTCTCCAGACTACGGAAAAACTCATTGTTCTGTAAATTGGAAAAATGTTCATTCGAGTTACCCCAGATTCCATTCTTGGGGTATATAGTTTCCGGAGTTGGCCTGAAGATGGATCCAGACAAAGTAAATGCTGTACTACATTGGCCTCAGCCAACTACTCTTCGTGCCATCCAGCGTTTTTTAGGTTTTGCCAATTACTATAGACGCTTCATTCAAGACTTCTCATCCATTGCATCTCCCATTGTGGCCTTAACTCGGAAAGGGGCTAATACTAAGCAATGGTCATCTGAGGCTCTCCAAGCCTTTCAAATCCTCAAAGAGTCCTTCTCGTCTGCTCCCATTCTGCGACAACCTGATGTGACACTCCCCTTCTTCCTAGAAGTAGATGCCTCTAATGTGGGCTTAGGAGCTATTCTCTCCCAACGCTCCGGAGCAACAAAAAATTACATCCTTGTGCCTTCTACTCTCGGGGTCTTCTGCCCGCAGAGAAAAACTATACTATCGGGGACAAGGAGTTGCTGGCCATCAAAGCTGCATTAGAGGAATGGAGATACTTGTTGGAAGGAGCTCGCCATCCGGTGACGATCTTCACGGATCATAAGAACTTGTCATATTTGCAATCTGCTCAATGCTTGAACCCTCGTCAAGCAAGATGGTCTCTTTTCTTTTCCCGTTTTGAATTAATTATAACCTTCAAACCAGCTGCTAAGAACAAGAAAGCTGACGCTCTATCTCGAGCTTTTGTGACGTCCTCTGATGTAGAAGAGGTTCCCAACCATGCTATTCTAGACCCCAAATGTATTTCTCTGGCTGCTCATCCACCAAAATGCTACCATTTGGGAAGACCCTCGTGCCTCCTACTCTGAGGAGGAAAATCCTTTCGTGGTTCCATGCCTCTCGTTTTTCTGGACACGCCGGTGAACATAAGACCTTTGAGATTCTCTCTCGTAGTTACTGGTGGCCTTCAATGAGGAGAGACGTCAAAGAGTTTATTGCTTCCTGTGATTTATGTTCTCAGTTCAAATCCTCCCGCAGAACTCCAGCAGGGTTGCTGCGACCACTACCCATTCCGTCCAAGCTTGGACCCATATTAGTATGGATTTCGTTACTGATTTGCCACCAAGTAAGAATCACAATACTATTTGGGTAGTGGTAGACAGATTTTCGAAGATGGCTCATTTCGTCCCTCTGTCCGGTTTACCTTCTTCGTCTACTCTGGCTGAACATTTCATTAAAGAAATCTTCCGCATCCATGGATGTCCGTCTGAGATTGTGTCAGATAGAGGAGTACAATTCGTTTCCAGATTCTGGCGGGCCCTTTGTAAAACCTTGGGCATACGATTAGCACTCTCATCGTCTTACCATCCGCAATCTAACGGACAACGGAACGAGTCAATCAAGGATCTTGAGACTTTTATTAGGATGTTCTCTTCAGCCAACCAAGACAACTGGGTAGAATTGCTCCCTTGGGCTGAATTCGCCCATAACAACATGTACCATGAGTCATCATCCAA
Source organism: Mixophyes fleayi (assembly GCF_038048845.1). Taxonomy (NCBI): domain Eukaryota; kingdom Metazoa; phylum Chordata; class Amphibia; order Anura; family Limnodynastidae; genus Mixophyes; species Mixophyes fleayi. The sequence continues at coordinate 6,516 of NW_027446785.1, read as the reverse complement.
AACTCCATTCTTTGTGGTCTACGGTCACCATCCGTCTTTTCCGGAATTTCCTGCCCCTCCCGCCCACCCAAGTTCCTGCTGTGGAGACTGCTTGTCAGTCCTTCAAAAATATCTGGTCTCAGGTCAAAACCTGTTTAAAGAAGACATCTAACAAATATAAGTCTTTCGCAGATAAGAAGAGGCGGGCTATTCCACCACTAAAAATTGGAGATCGTGTCTGGTTATCTACCAAAAATATTCGTTTGAAGGTTCCATCTATGAAATTCGCCCCTCGTTTTATTGGTCATATAGGATCATTCAAGTTATCAATCCAGTATGTGTTAAACTTCTTCTTCCTAAGAATCTTCGGATTTCCAATGCCTTCCATGTGTCCTTGCTCAAACCTCTCATCATCAACCGTTTCTCGACTCCTCCCTCCAGCACCGCAGCCAGTTCAAGTTCATCAGGAGGAGGATTTCGAGATTACTGAGGTATTGGATGTCAAAAATTTCGCGAGGAGTCCTCCGTTTCCTCGTTCATTGGAAGGGCTTTGGTCCTGAAGAGCGTTCATGGATCAAAGCTGAAGATCTTAATGCTCCTGCCCTTCTGAAGAAGTTTTATTCCAAAAATCCGGACAAGCCCGGTTCCAGGCGTTCTGTGCCCACCTTTAAAAGGGGGGGGTACTGTCACTCACCGGACTGTGAGTGCTTCTTCCCGGACATTTAGGAACCGTGGCCGTCCTCCATCCTGAGGGACTGCGCATGCGCAGCCCTTTCTATACCTCCAGTGTATGTTCCTTAACTTAATTGGGCAGATCAGGCAACCTCCCTATATTAAGCACCTGTGGTCATCACCACATTGCCTGATCTTGGTGTCTCATTCCCCATGAGTCTCTGAAGGTGTTCCTGTGTTTCCTTGTTTATTCAGCCCTGCTGATTCCTGTGGTTTCCAAACCACTTCTACCTCTGTGGTTTCCAAACCACTTCTACTACTGTGGTTCCCATACCACTTCTACCATCTACTGTATCATCGTGACTGTGAGCTGATTCCTATCCGCTGCCTCCGTGCACTACAGTCTTCTAATCACTTCAACTCTACCATTTATCATTGGGACTGTTAGCTGATGCCTAATCCGCTGCCTCCGTGCACTACAGGCTTCAACCACATCCACTCACCTGTTCATGATTGTGACTGCCAGCTGATTCCTATCCGCTGCCTCCGTGCACTACAGGCTTCAACTGCAACTCGTCTGTGTTTCATCATCGTGACTGTTTGGCTGATTCCTATCCGCTGCCTCCGGCACTACAGTCTTCAACCTGCAACTCGTCTGTGTTTCATCATCGTGACTGCTAGCTGATTCCTATCCGCTGCCTCTGTGCGCTTCAGTCTTCAGTCCTTGTCAAACTCTACCGTGTTTCCTTGAGTCTGCTGCCACTATTGCTACCCGCTACTCTCCGTGATCATCTGTTCCAGTTCAACTCTGCTCCAGGGTCCCATCGTTACTGCACCTGCTGGTTGCTATTGGTTACCTCCGTGTTCCCGCAGAGACCCGCTGCTGTTACTTCTCAGCGCTACTCATCCATCTACTGCTGATCCGCTCTCCACGCCTTCCTGTGTTCCCTGCTGGTCTACCTACCTGTGCGCTGCACCTGCTAGACCCCCGCTTCACCCATCCAGGGACTTGTATCCTGCTGGCCTCCTGCCTTCAGGTATCTCTGCACTCCTGTCTGACTGCCTTCTCCTGAACCACGGTATGCATACTTCCCATTGACTGTGCTGTGTATTGCATACCTTGCTGGACTGTGTTGGTTCTCCTCTGGAGTGTACTATCCGCTGAGTCTATTGCCATCATTGACTGTGTTGGTTCTCCTCTGGAGTGTACTATCTGCTGACTCTACTGCCATCATTGACTGTGTTATCTCATGCTGGATTACTTCAAGAGACTTTCTATATTGGCAGTGTTGTTCAGTCATTTATACATTTATATTGTGCATATTACTGTGGATCAAAGTCAAGGTGCCCGTGTATATATTGTGTTGCAGTCTCTCCCCGTGCACCTCCTCACATATATATTCAGTGTACAACTTGCTAGTGGCAGACCACTGACTCCTGTTTACAGTTTCACCTGTTCCAGTATCCTCTCACATAGCAGTGGTACAACTTGCTAACGCAGACCACTGACTCCCCGGATACCTCCACTTGGATTCCATTCCTTCACTCAGACAGCGGTACAACTTGCTATCCGCAGACCGCTGACTCTCATCACCTCCTCGTTTCTGTTGGACATTCCTCCTCACTATAGCAGTGGTACAACTTGCTACCGCAGACCACTGACTACCTTCACGTGTCCTTTGTCCATACAGTTCCTCGTGTATTACTACCTCCATATTGCCAGTGCTGCTAGTCATAGACTTTCCTGAGCATCTCATCATCTGCTATTTCCTGTTCCGTGATCACCCTGCTACCAGAGTACCATATTACCACCTATACTGCTCTGGTAAGCCTATCACCTGGTGATCCCTGGGTAAAGACTCCTAGTGCCCGTGACAAATTCTTTTACATAATTCTTGTTTCTCATGACATTTCTAACATTGCCCACAATTATCAACTTTCTAAGTCTTTCTGAGCAGGAGAAATCGCAAAACATAGTCATTTCTTCATTGCCGTCCAAAAACAACGCTTTTTTACACTCCGGTCTCCCTTTCTCTTGGAAACAATGACTTACATCAATTCTTTTACATAATTCTTGTTTCTCATGACATTTCTAACATTGCCCACAATTATCAACTTTCTAAGTCTTTCTGAGCAGGAGAAATCGCAAAACATAGTCAATTCTTCATTGCCGTCCAAAAACAACGCTTTTTTACACTCCGGTCTCCCTTTCTCTTGGAAACAATGACTTACATCAATTCTTTTACATAATTCTTGTTTCTCATGACATTTCTAACATTGCCCACAATTATCAACTTTCTAAGTCTTTCTGAGCAGGAGAAATCGCAAAACATAGTCATTTCTTCATTGCCGTCCAAAAACAACGCTTTTTTACACTCCGGTCTCCCTTTCTCTTGGAAACAATGACTTACATCAATTCTTTTACATAATTCTTGTTTCTCATGACATTTCTAACATTGCCCACAATTATCAACTTTCTAAGTCTTTCTGAGCAGGAGAAATCGCAAAACATAGTCATTTCTTCTTTGCCGTCCAAAAACAACGCTTTTTTACACTCCGGTCTCCCTTTCTCTTGGAAACAATGACTTACATCAATTCTTTTACATAATTCTTGTTTCTCATGACATTTCTAACATTGCCCACAATTATCAACTTTCTAAGTCTTTCTGAGCAGGAGAAATCGCAAAACATAGTCATTTCTTCATTGCCGTCCAAAAACAACGCTTTTTTACAGTCCGGTCTCCCTTTCTCTTGGAAACAATGACTTACATCAATTCTTTTACATAATTCTTGTTTCTCATGACATTTCTAACATTGCCCACAATTATCAACTTTCTAAGTCTTTCTGAGCAGGAGAAATCGCAAAACATAGTCATTTCTTCATTGCCGTCCAAAAACAACGCTTTTTTACACTCCGGTCTCCCTTTCTCTTGGAAACAATGACTTACATCAATTCTTTTACATAATTCTTGTTTCTCATGACATTTCTAACATTGCCCACAATTATCAACTTTCTAAGTCTTTCTGAGCAAGAGAAATCGCAAAACAGTCATTTCTTCATTGCCGTCCAAAAACAACGCTTTTTTTACACTCGGTCTCCCTTTCCTCTTGGAAACAATGACTTACATCAATTCTTTTACATAATTCTTGTTTCTTCATGACATTTCTAACATTGCCCACAATTATCAACTTTCTAAGTCTTTCTGAGCAGGAGAAATCGCAAAACATAGTCATTTCTTCATTGCCGTCCAAAAACAACGCTTTTTTACACTCCGGTCTCCCTTTCTCTTGGAAACAATGACTTACATCAATTCTTTTACATAATTCTTGTTTCTCATGACATTTCTAACATTGCCCACAATTATCAACTTTCTAAGTCTTTCTGAGCAGGGAGAAATCGCAAAACATAGTCATTTCTTCATTGCCGTCCAAAAACAACGCTTTTTTACACTCCGGTCTCCCTTTCTCTTGGAAACAATGACTTACATCAATTCTTTTACATAATTCTTGTTTCTCATGACATTTCTAACATTGCCCACAATTATCAACTTTTCTAAGTCTTTCTGAGCAGGAGAAATCGCAAAACATAGTCATTTCTTCATTGCCGTCCAAAAACAACGCTTTTTTACACTCCGGTCTCCTTTCTCTTGGAAACAATGACTTACATCAATTCTTTTACATAATTCTTGTTTCTCATGACATTTCTAACATTGCCCACAATTATCAACTTTCTAAGTCTTTCTGAGCAGGAGAAATCGCAAAACATAGTCATTTCTTCATTGCCGTCCAAAAACAACGCTTTTTTACACTCCGGTCTCCCTTTCTCTTGGAAAACAATGACTTACATCAATTCTTTTACATAATTCTTGTTTCTCATGACATTTCTAACATTGCCCACAATTATCAACTTTTTAAGTCTTTCTGAGCAGGAGAAATCGCAAAACATAGTTATTTCTTCATTGCCGTCCAAAAACAACGCTTTTTTACACTCCGGTCTCCCTTTCTCTTGGAAACAATGACTTACATCAATTCTTTTACATAATTCTTGTTTCTCATGACATTTCTAACATTGCCCACAATTATCAACTTTCTAAGTCTTTCTGAGCAGGAGAAATCGCAAAACATAGTCATTTCTTCATTGCCGTCCAAAAACAACGCTTTTTTACACTCCGGTCTCCCTTTCTCTTGGAAACATGACTTACATCAATTCTTTTACATAATTCTTGTTTCTCATGACATTTCTAACATTGCCCACAATTATCAACTTTCTAAGTCTTTCTGAGCAGGAGAAATCGCAAACATAGTCATTTCTTCATTGCCGTCCAAAAACCAATGCTTTTTTACACTCCGGTCTCCCTTTCTCTTGGAAACAATGACTTACATCAATTCTTTTACATAATTCTTGTTTCTCATGACATTTCTAACATTGCCCACAATTATCAACTTTCTAAGTCTTTCTGAGCAAGAGAAATCGCAAAACAGTCATTTCTTCATTGCCGTCCAAAACACAACGCTTTTTTACACTCCGGTCTCCCTTTCTCTTGGAAACAATGACTTACATCAATTCTTTTACATAATTCTTGTTTCTCATGACATTTCTAACATTGCCCACAATTATCAACTTTCTTAGTCTTTCTGAGCAGGAGAAATCGCAAAACATAGTCATTTCTTCATTGCCGTCCAAAAACAACGCTTTTTTACACTCCCTGTCTCCCTTTCTCTTGGAAACAATGACTTACATCAATTCTTTTACATAATTCTTGTTTCTCATGACATTTCTAACATTGCCCACAATTATCAACTTTCTAAGTCTTTCTGAGCAGGAGAAATCGCAAAACATAGTCATTTCTTCATTGCCGTCCAAAAACAACGCTTTTTTACACTCCGGTCTCCCTTTCTCTTGGAAACAATGACTTACATCAATTCTTTTACATAATTCTTGTTTCTCATGACATTTCTAACATTGCCACAATTATCAACTTTCTAAGTCTTTCTGAGCAGAGAAATCGCAAAACATAGTCATTTCTTCATTGCCGTCCAAAAACAACGCTTTTTTACACTCCGGTCTCCCTTTCTCTTGGAAACAATGACTTACATCAATTCTTTTACATAATTCTTGTTTCTCATGACATTTCTAACATTGCCCCACAATTATCAACTTTCTAAGTCTTTCTGAGCAAGAGAAATCGCAAAACAGTCATTTCTTCATTGCCGTCCAAAAACAACGCTTTTTTACACTCCGGTCTCCCTTTCTCTTGGAAACAATGACTTACATCAATTCTTTTACATAATTCTTGTTTCTCATGACATTTCTAACATTGCCCACAATTATCAACTTTCTAAGTCTTTCTGAGCAAGGAGAAATCGCAAAACAGTCATTTCTTCATTGCCGTCCAAAAACAACGCTTTTTTACACTCCGGTCTCCCTTTCTCTTGGAAACAATGACTTACATCAATTCTTTTACATAATTCTTGTTTCTCATGACATTTCTAACATTGCCCACAATTATCAACTTTCTAAGTCTTTCTGAGCAGGAGAAATCGCAAAACATAGTCATTTCTTCATTGCCGTCCAAAAACAACGCTTTTTTACACTCCTGTCTCCCTTTCTCTTGGAAACAATGACTTACATCAATTCTTTTACATAATTCTTGTTTCTCATGACATTTCTAACATTGCCCACAATTATCAACTTTCTAAGTCGTTCTGAGCAGGAGAAATCGCAAAACATAGTCATTTCTTCATTGCCCGTCCAAAAACAACGCTTTTTACACTCCGGTCACCCTTTCTCTTGAAACAATGACTTACATCAATTCTTTTACATAATTCTTGTTTCTCATGACATTTCTAACATTGCCACAATTA
>NW_027446784.1:0-45008 GCF_038048845.1 Mixophyes fleayi | reverse complement strand
TTCTAAGTCTTTCTGAGCAGGAGAAATCGCAAAACATAGTCATTTCTTCATTGCCGTTCAAAAACAACGCTTTTTTGCATTCCTGTCTCACTTTCTCTTAGAAACAATGATTTACATCAATCCTTTTACATAATTCTTGTTTCTCATGACATTCTAACATTGCCCACAATTATCAACTTTCTAAGTCTTTCTGAGCAGGAGAAATTGCAAAACATAGTCATTTCTTCATTGCCGTCCAAAAACAACGCTTTTTTGCATTCCTGTCTCACTTTCTCTTAGAAACAATGATTTACATCAATCCTTTTACATAATTCTTGTTTCTCATGATATTTCTAACATTGCCCACAATTATCAACTTTCTAAGTCTTTCTGAGCACGAGAAATCGCGAAATATAGTCATTTCTTCATTGCCGTCCAAAAACAACGCTTTTTTGCATTTCTGTCTCACTTTCTCTTGTAAACAATGATTTACATCAATCCTTTTACATAATTCTTGTTTCTCATGGACATTTCTAACATTGCCCACAAATTATCAACTTTCTAAGTCTTTCTGAGCAGGAGAAATCGCAAAACATAGTCCATTTCTTCATTGCCGTCCAAAAACAACGCTTTTTTGCATTCCTGTCTCACTTTCTCTTAGAAACAATGATTTACATCAATCCTTTACATAATTCTTGTTTCTCATGACATTTCTAACATTGCCCACAATTATCAACTTTCTAAGTCTTTCTGAACAGGAGAAATTGCAAAACATAGTCATTTCTTCATTGCCGTACAAAAACAAGGCTTTTTGCATTCCTGTCTCACTTTCTCTTAGAAACAATGATTTTCATCAATCCCTTTTACATAATTCTTGTTTCTCATGACATTTTCTAACATTGCCTACAATTATCAACTTTCTAAGTCTTTTCTGAGCACGAGAAATCGCGAATATAGTCATTTCTTCATTGCCGTCCAAAAACAACTCTTTTTTGCATTTCTGTCTCACTTTCTCTTGTAACAATGATTTATATCAATCCTTTTACATAATTCTTGTTTCTCATGACATTTCTAACATTGCCCACAATTATCAACTTTCTAAGTCTTTCTGAGCAGGAGAAATCGCAAAACATAGTCATTTCTTCATTGCCCGTCCAAAAACAACGCTTTTTTTGCATTCCTGTCTCACTTTCTCTTAGAAACAATGATTTACATCAATCCTTTTACATAATTCTTGTTCTCATGACATTTCTAACATTGCCCACAATTATCAACTTTCTAAGTCTTTCTGAGCACTAGAATCGCGAATATAGTCATTTCTTCATTGCCGTCCAAAACAACGCTTTTTGCATTTCTGTCTCACTTTCTCTTAGAAACAATGATTTACATCAATCCTTTTACATAATTCTTGTTTCTCATGACATTTCTAACATTGCCCACAATTATCAACTTTCTAAGTCTTTCTGAGCACGAGAAATCGCAAAATTTAGTCATTTCTTCATTTGCGTCCAAAAACAACGCTTTTTTGCATTTCTGTCTCACTTTCTCTTAGAAACAATGATTCACATCAATCCTTTTACATAATTCTTGTTTCTCATGACATTTCTAACATTGCCCACAATTATCACTTTCTATGTCTTTCTGAGCAGGGAGAAATCGCAAAACATAGTCATTTCTTCATTGCCGTCCAAAAACAACGCTTTTTTTGCATTCCTGTCTCACTTTCTCTTAGAAACAATGATTCACATCAATCCTTTTACATAATTCTTGTTTCTCATGACATTTCTAATATTGCCCACAATTATCAACTTTCTAAGTCTTTCTGAGCAGGAGAAATCGCAAAACATAGTCATTTCTTCATTGCCGTCCAAAAACAACGCTTTTTTTGCATTCCTGTCTCACTTTCTCTTAGAAACAATGATTTACATCAATCCTTTTACATAATTCTTGTTTCTCATGACATTTCTAACATTGCCCACAATTATCAACTTTCTAAGTCTTTCTGAGCAGGAGAAATCGCAAAACATAGTCATTTCTTCATTGCCGTCCAAAAACAACGCTTTTTTGCATTCCTGTCTCACTTTCTCTTAGAAACAATGATTTACATCAATCCTTTTACATAATTCTTGTTTCTCATGACATTTCTAATATTGCCCACAATTATCAACTTTCTAAGTCTTTCTGAGCACGAGAAATCGCGAAATATAGTCATTTCTTCAATTGCCGTCCAAAACAACGCTTTTTTGCATTTCTGTCTCACTTTCTCTTGTAAACAATGATTTACATCAATCCTTTACATAATTCTTGTTTTCTCATGACATTTCTAACATTGCCCACAATTATCAACTTTCTAAGTCTTTCTGAGCACGAGAAATCGCGAAATATAGTCATTTCTTCATTGCCGTCCAAAAACAACGCTTTTTTGCATTTCTGTCTCACTTTCTCTTGTAAACAATGATTTACATCAATCCTTTTACATAATTCTTGTTTCTCATGACATTTCTAACATTGTCCACAATTATCAACTTTCTAAGTCTTTCTGAGCAGGAGAAATCGCAAAACATAGTCATTTCTTCATTGCCGTCCAAAAACAACGCTTTTTTGCATTCCTGTCTCACTTTCTCTTAGAAAACAATGATTTACATCAATCCTTTTACATAATTCTTGTTTCTCATGACATTTCTAACATTGCCCCACAATTATCAACTTTCTAAGTCTTTCTGAACAGGAGAAATTGCAAAACATAGTCATTTCTTCATTGCCGTACAAAACAACGCTTTTTTGCATTCCTGTCTCACTTTCTCTTAGAAACAATGATTTACATCAATCCTTTTACATAATTCTTGTTTCTCATGACATTTCTAACATTGCCCACAATTATCAACTTTCTAAGTCTTTCTGAGCACTAGAAATCGCGAAATATAGTCATTTCTTCATTGCCGTCCAAAAACAACGCTTTTTGGCATTTCTGTCTCACTTTCTCTTGTAAACAATGATTTACATCAATCCTTTTACATAATTCTTGTTTCTCATGACATTTCTAACATTGCCCACAATTATCAACTTTCTAAGTCTTTCTGAGCAGGAGAAAATCGCAAAACATAGTCATTTCTTCATTGCCGTCCAAAAACAACGCTTTTTTGCATTCCTGTCTCACTTTCTCTTAGAAACAATGATTTACATCAATCCTTTTACATAATTCTTGTTTCTCATGACATTTCTAACATTGCCCACAATTATCAACTTCTAAGTCTTTCTGAGCACGAGGAAATCGCGAAATATAGTCATTTCTTCATTGCCGTCCAAAAACAACGCTTTTTTGCATTTCTGTCTCACTTTATCTTGTAAACAATGATTTACATCAATCCTTTTACATAATTCTTGTTTCTCATGACATTTCTAACATTGCCCACAATTATCAACTTTCTAAGTCTTTCTGAGCAGGAGAAATCGCAAAACATAGTCATTTCTTCATTGCCGTTCAAAAACAACGCTTTTTTGCATTCCTGTCTCACTTTCTCTTAGAAACAATGATTTACATCAATCCTTTTACATAATTCTTGTTTCTCATGACATTTCTAACATTGCCCACAATTATCAACTTTCTAAGTCTTTCTGAGCAGGAGAAATTGCAAAACATAGTCATTTCTTCATTGCCGTCCAAAAACAACGCTTTTTTGCATTCCTGTCTCACTTTCTCTTAGAAACAATGATTTACATCAATCCTTTTACATAATTCTTGTTTCTCATGATATTTCTAACATTGCCCACAATTATCAACTTTCTAAGTCTTTCTGAGCACGAGAAATCGCGAAATATAGTCATTTCTTCATTGCCGTCGAAAAACAACGCTTTTTTGCATTTCTGTCTCACTTTCTCTTGTAAAACAATGATTTACATCAATCCTTTTACATAATTCTTGTTTCTCATGACATTTCTAACATTGCCCACAATTATCAACTTTCTAAGTCTTTCTGAGCAGGAGAAATTCGCAAAACATAGTAATTTCTTCATTGCCGTCCAAAAACAACGCTTTTTTGCATTCCTGTCTCACTTTCTCTTAGAAACAATGATTTACATCAATCCTTTTACATAATCTTGTTTCTCATGACATTTCTAACATTGCCCACAATTATCAACTTTCTAAGTCTTTCTGAACAGGAGAAATTGCAAAACATAGTCATTTCTTCATTGCCGTACAAAAAACAAGGCTTTTTTGCATTCTGTCCTCACTTTCTCTTAGAAACAATGATTTACATCAATCCTTTTACATAATTCTTGTTTCTCATGACATTTCTAACATTGCCTACAATTATCAACTTTCTAAGTCTTTCTGAGCACGAGAATCGCGAAATATAGTCATTTCTTCATTGCCGTCCAAAAACAACTCTTTTTTGCATTTCTGTCTCACTTTCTCTTGTAAACAATGATTACATCAATCCTTTTACATAATTCTTGTTTCTCATGACATTTCTAACATTGCCCACAATTATCAACTTTCTAAGTCTTTCTGAGCAGGAGAAATCGCAAAACATAGTCATTTCTTCATTGCCGTCCAAAAACAACGCTTTTTTGCATTCCTGTCTCACTTTCTCTTAGAAACAATGATTTACATCAATCCTTTTACATAATTCTTGTTTCTCATGACATTTCTAACATTGCCCACAATTATCAACTTTCTAAGTCTTTCTGAGCACTAGAAATCGCGAAATATAGTCATTTCTTCATTGCCGTCCAAAAACAACGCTTTTTTGCATTTCTGTCTCACTTTCTCTGTAAAGAATGATTTACATCAATCCTTTACATAATTCTTGTTTCTCATGACATTTCTAACATTGCCCAAAATTATCAAATTTCTAAGTCTTTCTGAGCAGGAGAAATCGCAAAACATAGTCATTTCTTCATTGCCGTCCAAAAAATGCAACGCTTTTTTGCATTCCTGTCTCACTTTCTCTTAGAAACAATGATTTACATCAATCCTTTTACATAATTCTTGTTTCTCATGACATTTCTAACATTGCCCACAATTATCAACTTTCTAAGTCTTTCTGAGCACGAGAAATCGCGAAATATAGTCCATTTCTTCATTGCCGTCCAAAAACAACGCTTTTTTGCATTCCTGTCTCACTTCTCTTGTAACAATGATTTACATCAATCCCTTTTACATAATTCTTGTTTTCTCATGACATTTCTAACATTGCCCACAATTATCAACTTTCTAAGTCTTTCTGAGCAGGAGAAATCGCAAACATAGTCATTTCTTCATTGCCGTCCAAAAACAACCGCTTTTTTGCATTCCTGTCTCACTTTCTCTTAGAAACAATGATTTACATCAATCCTTTTACATAATTCTTGTTTCTCATGACATTTCTAACATTGCCCACAATTATCAACTTTCTAAGTCTTTCTGAGCAGGAGAAATTGCAAAACATAGTCATTTCTTCATTGCCGTCCAAAAACAACGCTTTTTTTGCTATTCCTGTCTCACTTTCTCTTAGAAACAATGATTTACATCAATCCTTTTACATAATTCTTGTTTCTCATGACATTTCTAACATTGCCCTCAATTATCAACTTTCTAAGTCTTTCTGAACAGGAGAAATTGCAAAACATAGTCATTTCTTCATTGCCGTCCAAAAACAACGCTTTTTTGCATTCCTGTCTCACTTTCTCTTGTAAACAATGATTTACATCAATCCTTTTACATAATTCTTGTTTCTCATGACATTTCTAACATTGCCCACAATTATCAACTTTCTAAGTCTTTCTGAGCAGGAGAAATCGCAAACATAGTCATTTCTTCATTGAAGTCCAAAAACAACGCTTTTTGCATTCCTGTCTCACTTTCTCTTGTAAACAATGATTTACATCAATCCTTTACATAATTCTTGTTTCTCATGACATTTCTAACATTGCCCACAATTATCAACTTTCTAAGTCTTTCTGAGCAGGAGAAATCGCAAAACATAGTCATTTCTTCATTGCCGTCCAAAAACAACGCTTTTTTGCATTCCTGTCTCACTTTCTCTTAGAAACAATGATTTACATCAATCATTTTACATAATTCTTGTTTCTCATGACATTTCTAACATTCCCACACAATTATCAACTTTCTAAGTCTTTCTGAGCAGGAGAAATCGCGAAATATAGTCATTTCTTCATTGCCGTCCAAAAACAATTGCTTTTTTGCATTTCTGTCTCACTTTCTCTTGTAAACAATGATTTACATCAATCCTTTTACATAATTCTTGTTTCTCATGACATTTCTAACATTGCCCACAATTATCAACTTTCTAAGTCTTTCTGAGCAGGAGAAATCGCAAAACATAGTCATTTCTTCATTGCCGTACAAAAACAACGCTTTTTTGCATTCCTGTCTCACTTTCTCTCTAGAAACAATGATTTACATCAATCCTTTTACATAATTCTTGTTTCTCATGACATTTCTAACATTGCCCACAATTATCAACTTTCTAAGTCTTTCTGAGCAGGAGAAATTGCAAAACCATAGCTCATTTCTTCATTGCCGTACAAAAACAACGCTTTTTTGCATCCTGTCTCACTTTCTCTTAGAAACAATGATTTACATCAATCCTTTTACATAATTCTTGTTTCTCATGACATTTCTAACATTGCCCACAATTATCAACTTTCTAAGTCTTTCTGAGCAGGAGAAATCGCAAAACATAGTCATTTCTTTCATTGCCGTCCAAAAACAACGCTTTTTTGCATTTCTGTCTACACTTTCTCTTGTAAATCAATGATTTACATCAATCCTTTTACATAATTCTTGTTTCTCATGACATTTCTAACATTGCCCACAATTATCAACTTTCTAAGTCTTTCTGAGCAGGAGAAATCGCAAAACATAGTCATTTCTTCATTGCCGTCCAAAAACAACGCTTTTTTGCATTCCTGTCTCACTTTCTCTTAGAAACAATGATTTACATCAATCCTTTTACATAATTCTTGTTTCTCATGACATTTCTAACATTGCCCACAATTATCAACTTTCTAAGTCTTTCTGAGCACGAGAAATCGCGAAATATAGTCATTTCTTCATTGCCGTCCAAAAACAACGCTTTTTTGCATTTCTGTCTCACTTTATCTTGTAAACAATGATTTACATCAATCCTTTTACATAATTCTTGTTTCTCATGACATTTCTAACATTGCCCACAATTATCAACTTTCTAAGTCTTTCTGAGCAGGAGAAATCGCAAAACATAGTCATTTCTTCATTGCCGTCCAAAAACAACGCTTTTTTGCATTCCTGTCTCACTTTCTCTTAGAAACAATGATTTACATCAATCCTTTTACATAATTCTTGTTTCTCATGACATTTCTAACATTGCCCACAATTATCAACTTTCTAAGTCTTTCTGAGCAGGAGAAATTGCAAAACATAGTCATTTCTTCATTGCCGTCCAAAAACAACGCTTTTTTGCATTCCTGTCTCACTTTCTCTTAGAAACAATGATTTACATCAATCCTTTTACATAATTCTTGTTTCTCATGATATTTCTAACATTGCCCACAATTATCAACTTTCTAAGTCTTTCTGAGCACGAGAAATCGCGAAATATAGTCATTTCTTCATTGCCGTCCAAAAACAACGCTTTTTTGCATTTCTGTCTCACTTTCTCTTGTAAACAATGATTTACATCAATCCTTTTACATAATTCTTGTTTCTCATGACATTTCTAACATTGCCCACAATTATCAACTTTCTAAGTCTTTCTGAGCAGGAGAAATCGCAAAACATAGTAATTTCTTCATTGCCGTCCAAAAACAACGCTTTTTTGCATTCCTGTCTCACTTTCTCTTAGAAACAATGATTTACATCAATCCTTTTACATAATTCTTGTTTCTCATGACATTTCTAACATTGCCCACAATTATCAACTTTCTAAGTCTTTCTGAACAGGAGAAATTGCAAAACATAGTCATTTCTTCATTGCCGTACAAAAACAACGCTTTTTTGCATTCCTGTCTCACTTTCTCTTAGAAACAATGATTTACATCAATCCTTTTACATAATTCTTGTTTCTCATGACATTTCTAACATTGCCTACAATTATCAACTTTCTAAGTCTTTCTGAGCACGAGAAATCGCGAAATATAGTCATTTCTTCATTGCCGTCCAAAAACAACTCTTTTTTGCATTTCTGTCTCACTTTCTCTTGTAAACAATGATTTACATCAATCCTTTTACATAATTCTTGTTTCTCATGACATTTCTAACATTGCCCACAATTATCAACTTTCTAAGTCTTTCTGAGCAGGAGAAATCGCAAAACATAGTCATTTCTTCATTGCCGTCCAAAAACAACGCTTTTTTGCATTCCTGTCTCACTTTCTCTTAGAAACAATGATTTACATCAATCCTTTTACATAATTCTTGTTTCTCATGACATTTCTAACATTGCCCACAATTATCAACTTTCTAAGTCTTTCTGAACAGGAGAAATTGCAAAACATAGTCATTTCTTCATTGCCGTACAAAAACAACGCTTTTTTGCATTCCTGTCTCACTTTCTCTTAGAAACAATGATTTACATCAATCCTTTTACATAATTCTTGTTTCTCATGACATTTCTAACATTGCCCACAATTATCAACTTTCTAAGTCTTTCTGAGCACTAGAAATCGCGAAATATAGTCATTTCTTCATTGCCGTCCAAAAACAACGCTTTTTTGCATTTCTGTCTCACTTTCTCTTGTAAAGAATGATTTACATCAATCCTTTTACATAATTCTTGTTTCTCATGACATTTCTAACATTGCCCAAAATTATCAACTTTCTAAGTCTTTCTGAGCAGGAGAAATCGCAAAACATAGTCATTTCTTCATTGCCGTCCAAAAACAACGCTTTTTTGCATTCCTGTCTCACTTTCTCTTAGAAACAATGATTTACATCAATCCTTTTACATAATTCTTGTTTCTCATGACATTTCTAACATTGCCCACAATTATCATATTTCTAAGTCTTTCTGAACAGGAGAAATTGCAAAACATAGTCATTTCTTCATTGCCGTCCAAAAACAACGCTTTTGTGCATTCCTGTCTCACTTTCTCTTGTAAACAATGATTTACATCAATCCTTTTACATAATTCTTGTTTCTCAATGACATTTCTAACATTGCCCACAATTATCAACTTTCTAAGTCTTTCTGAGCAGGAGAAATTCGCAAAACATAGTCATTTCTTCATTGCCGTCCAAAAACAACGCTTTTTTGCATTCCTGTCTCACTTTCTCTTGTAAACAATGATTTACATCAATCCTTTTACATAATTCTTGTTTCTCATGACATTTCTAACATTGCCCACAATTATCAACTTTCTAAGTCTTTCTGAGCAGGAGAAATCGCAAAACATAGTCATTTCTTCATTGCCGTCCAAAAACAACGCTTTTTTGCATTCCTGTCTCACTTTCTCTTAGAAACAATGATTTACATCAATCCTTTTACATAATTCTTGTTTCTCATGACATTTCTAACATTGCCCACAATTATCAACTTTCTAAGTCTTTCTGAACAGGAGAAATTGCAAAACATAGTCATTTCTTCATTGCCGTCCAAAAACAACGCTTTTTTGCATTCCTGTCTCACTTTCTCTTGTAAACAATGATTTACATCAATCCTTTTACATAATTCTTGTTTCTCATGACATTTCTAACATTGCCCACAATTATCAACTTTCTAAGTCTTTCTGAGCAGGAGAAATCGCAAAACATAGTCATTTCTTCATTGCCGTCCAAAAACAACGCTTTTTTGCATTCCTGTCTCACTTTCTCTTGTAAACAATGATTTACATCAATCCTTTTACATAATTCTTGTTTCTCATGACATTTCTAACATTGCCCACAATTATCAACTTTCTAAGTCTTTCTGAGCAGGAGAAATCGCAAAACATAGTCATTTCTTCATTGCCGTCCAAAAACAACGCTTTTTTGCATTCCTGTCTCACTTTCTCTTAGAAACAATGATTTACATCAATCATTTTACATAATTCTTGTTTCTCATGACATTTCTAACATTGCCCACAATTATCAACTTTCTAAGTCTTTCTGAGCAGGAGAAATCGCGAAATATAGTCATTTCTTCATTGCCGTCCAAAAACAATTGCTTTTTTGCATTTCTGTCTCACTTTCTCTTGTAAACAATGATTTACATCAATCCTTTTACATAATTCTTGTTTCTCATGACATTTCTAACATTGCCCACAATTATCAACTTTCTAAGTCTTTCTGAGCAGGAGAAATCGCAAAACATAGTCATTTCTTCATTGCCGTTCAAAAACAACGCTTTTTTGCATTCCTGTCTCACTTTCTCTTAGAAACAATGATTTACATCAATCCTTTTACATAATTCTTGTTTCTCATGACATTTCTAACATTGCCCACAATTATCAACTTTCTAAGTCTTTCTGAGCAGGAGAAATTGCAAAACATAGTCATTTCTTCATTGCCGTCCAAAAACAACGCTTTTTTGCATTCCTGTCTCACTTTCTCTTAGAAACAATGATTTACATCAATCCTTTTACATAATTCTTGTTTCTCATGATATTTCTAACATTGCCCACAATTATCAACTTTCTAAGTCTTTCTGAGCACGAGAAATCGCGAATATAGTCATTTCTTCATTGCCGTCCAAAAACAACGCTTTTTTGCATTTCTGTCTCACTTTCTCTTGTAAACAATGATTTACATCAATCCTTTTACATAATTCTTGTTTCTCATGACATTTCTAACATTGCCCACAATTATCAACTTTCTAAGTCTTTTCTGAGCAGGAGAAATCGCAAAACATAGTAATTTCTTCATTGCCGTCCAAAAACAACGCTTTTTTGCATTCCTGTCTCACTTTCTCTTAGAAACAATGATTTACATCAATCCTTTTACATAATTCTTGTTTCTCATGACATTTCTAACATTGCCCACAATTATCAACTTTCTAAGTCTTTCTGAACAGGAGAAATTGCAAAACATAGTCATTTCTTCATTGCCGTACAAAAACAAGGCTTTTTTGCATTCCTGTCTCACTTTCTCTTAGAAACAATGATTTACATCAATCCTTTTACATAATTCTTGTTTCTCATGACATTTCTAACATTGCCTACAATTATCAACTTTCTAAGTCTTTCTGAGCACGAGAAATCGCGAAATATAGTCATTTCTTCATTGCCGTCCAAAAACAACTCTTTTTTGCATTTCTGTCTCACTTTCTCTTGTAAACAATGATTTACATCAATCCTTTTACATAATTCTTGTTTCTCATGACATTTCTAACATTGCCCACAATTATCAACTTTCTAAGTCTTTCTGAGCAGGAGAAATCGCAAAACATAGTCATTTCTTCATTGCCGTCCAAAAACAACGCTTTTTTGCATTCCTGTCTCACTTTCTCTTAGAAACAATGATTTACATCAATCCTTTTACATAATTCTTGTTTCTCATGACATTTCTAACATTGCCCACAATTATCAACTTTCTAAGTCTTTCTGAGCACTAGAAATCGCGAAATATAGTCATTTCTTCATTGCCGTCCAAAAACAATGCTTTTTTGCATTTCTGTCTCACTTTCTCTTGTAAAGAATGATTTACATCAATCCTTTTACATAATTCTTGTTTCTCATGACATTTCTAACATTGCCCAAAATTATCAACTTTCTAAGTCTTTCTGAGCAGGAGAAATCGCAAAACATAGTCATTTCTTCATTGCCGTCCAAAAACAACGCTTTTTTGCATTCCTGTCTCACTTTCTCTTAGAAACAATGATTTACATCAATCCTTTTACATAATTCTTGTTTCTCATGACATTTCTAACATTGCCCACAATTATCAACTTTCTAAGTCTTTCTGAGCACGAGAAATCGCGAAATATAGTCATTTCTTCATTGCCGTCCAAAAACAACGCTTTTTTGCATTCCTGTCTCACTTTCTCTTGTAAACAATGATTTACATCAATCCTTTTACATAATTCTTGTTTCTCATGACATTTCTAACATTGCCCACAATTATCAACTTTCTAAGTCTTTCTGAGCAGGAGAAATCGCAAAACATAGTCATTTCTTCATTGCCGTCCAAAAACAACGCTTTTTTGCATTCCTGTCTCACTTTCTCTTAGAAACAATGATTTACATCAATCCTTTTACATAATTCTTGTTTCTCATGACATTTCTAACATTGCCCACAATTATCAACTTTCTAAGTCTTTCTGAGCAGGAGAAATTGCAAAACATAGTCATTTCTTCATTGCCGTCCAAAAACAACGCTTTTTTGCATTCCTGTCTCACTTTCTCTTAGAAACAATGATTTACATCAATCCTTTTACATAATTCTTGTTTCTCATGACATTTCTAACATTGCCCTCAATTATCAACTTTCGAAGTCTTTCTGAACAGGAGAAATTGCAAAACATAGTCATTTCTTCATTGCCGTCCAAAAACAACGCTTTTTTGCATTCCTGTCTCACTTTCTCTTGTAAACAATGATTTACATCAATCCTTTTACATAATTCTTGTTTCTCATGACATTTCTAACATTGCCCACAATTATCAACTTTCTAAGTCTTTCTGAGCAGGAGAAATCGCAAAACATAGTCATTTCTTCATTGAAGTCCAAAAACAACGCTTTTTTGCATTCCTGTCTCACTTTCTCTTGTAAACAATGATTTACATCAATCCTTTTACATAATTCTTGTTTCTCATGACATTTCTAACATTGCCCACAATTATCAACTTTCTAAGTCTTTCTGAGCAGGAGAAATCGCAAAACATAGTCATTTCTTCATTGCCGTCCAAAAACAACGCTTTTTTGCATTCCTGTCTCACTTTCTCTTAGAAACAATGATTTACATCAATCATTTTACATAATTCTTGTTTCTCATGACATTTCTAACATTCCCCACAATTATCAACTTTCTAAGTCTTTCTGAGCAGGAGAAATCGCGAAATATAGTCATTTCTTCATTGCCGTCCAAAAACAATTGCTTTTTTGCATTTCTGTCTCACTTTCTCTTGTAAACAATGATTTACATCAATCCTTTTACATAATTCTTGTTTCTCATGACATTTCTAACATTGCCCACAATTATCAACTTTCTAAGTCTTTCTGAGCAGGAGAAATCGCAAAACATAGTCATTTCTTCATTGCCGTACAAAAACAACGCTTTTTTGCATTCCTGTCTCACTTTCTCTTAGAAACAATGATTTACATCAATCCTTTTACATAATTCTTGTTTCTCATGACATTTCTAACATTGCCCACAATTATCAACTTTCTAAGTCTTTCTGAGCAGGAGAAATTGCAAAACATAGTCATTTCTTCATTGCCGTACAAAAACAACGCTTTTTTGCATTCCTGTCTCACTTTCTCTTAGAAACAATGATTTACATCAATCCTTTTACATAATTCTTGTTTCTCATGACATTTCTAACATTGCCCACAATTATCAACTTTCTAAGTCTTTCTGAGCAGGAGAAATTGCAAAACATAGTCATTTCTTCATTGCCGTACAAAAACAACGCTTTTTTGCATTCCTGTCTCACTTTCTCTTAGAAACAATGATTTACATCAATCCTTTTACATAATTCTTGTTTCTCATGACATTTCTAACATTGCCCACAATTATCAACTTTCTAAGTCTTTCTGAACAGGAGAAATTGCAAAACATAGTCATTTCTTCATTGCCGTACAAAAACAACGCTTTTTTGCATTCCTGTCTCACTTTCTCTTAGAAACAATGATTTACATCAATCCTTTTACATAATTCTTGTTTCTCATGACATTTCTAACATTGCCTACAATTATCAACTTTCTAAGTCTTTCTGAGCACGAGAAATCGCGAAATATAGTCATTTCTTCATTGCCGTCCAAAAACAACTCTTTTTTGCATTTCTGTCTCACTTTCTCTTGTAAACAATGATTTACATCAATCCTTTTACATAATTCTTGTTTCTCATGACATTTCTAACATTGCCCACAATTATCAACTTTCTAAGTCTTTCTGAGCAGGAGAAATCGCAAAACATAGTCATTTCTTCATTGCCGTCCAAAAACAACGCTTTTTTGCATTCCTGTCTCACTTTCTCTTAGAAACAATGATTTACATCAATCCTTTTACATAATTCTTGTTTCTCATGACATTTCTAACATTGCCCACAATTATCAACTTTCTAAGTCTTTCTGAACAGGAGAAATTGCAAAACATAGTCATTTCTTCATTGCCGTACAAAAACAACGCTTTTTTGCATTCCTGTCTCACTTTCTCTTAGAAACAATGATTTACATCAATCCTTTTACATAATTCTTGTTTCTCATGACATTTCTAACATTGCCCACAATTATCAACTTTCTAAGTCTTTCTGAGCACTAGAAATCGCGAAATATAGTCATTTCTTCATTGCCGTACAAAAACAACGCTTTTTTGCATTCCTGTCTCACTTTCTCTTAGAAACAATGATTTACATCAATCCTTTTACATAATTCTTGTTTCTCATGACATTTCTAACATTGCCTACAATTATCAACTTTCTAAGTCTTTCTGAGCACGAGAAATCGCGAAATATAGTCATTTCTTCATTGCCGTCCAAAAACAACTCTTTTTTGCATTTCTGTCTCACTTTCTCTTGTAAACAATGATTTACATCAATCCTTTTACATAATTCTTGTTTCTCATGACATTTCTAACATTGCCCACAATTATCAACTTTCTAAGTCTTTCTGAGCAGGAGAAATCGCAAAACATAGTCATTTCTTCATTGCCGTCCAAAAACAACGCTTTTTTGCATTCCTGTCTCACTTTCTCTTAGAAACAATGATTTACATCAATCCTTTTACATAATTCTTGTTTCTCATGACATTTCTAACATTGCCCACAATTATCATTTTTCTAAGTCTTTCTGAACAGGAGAAATTGCAAAACATAGTCATTTCTTCATTGCCGTACAAAAACAACGCTTTTTTGCATTCCTGTCTCACTTTCTCTTAGAAACAATGATTTACATCAATCCTTTTACATAATTCTTGTTTCTCATGACATTTCTAACATTGCCCACAATTATCAACTTTCTAAGTCTTTCTGAGCACTAGAAATCGCGAAATATAGTCATTTCTTCATTGCCGTCCAAAAACAACGCTTTTTTGCATTTCTGTCTCACTTTCTCTTGTAAAGAATGATTTACATCAATCCTTTTACATAATTCTTGTTTCTCATGACATTTCTAACATTGCCCAAAATTATCAACTTTCTAAGTCTTTCTGAGCAGGAGAAATCGCAAAACATAGTCATTTCTTCATTGCCGTCCAAAAACAACGCTTTTTTGCATTCCTGTCTCACTTTCTCTTAGAAACAATGATTTACATCAATCCTTTTACATAATTCTTGTTTCTCATGACATTTCTAACATTGCCCACAATTATCAACTTTCTAAGTCTTTCTGAGCAGGAGAAATCGCAAAACATAGTCATTTCTTCATTGCCGTCCAAAAACAACGCTTTTTTGCATTCCTGTCTCACTTTCTCTTAGAAACAATGATTTACATCAATCCTTTTACATAATTCTTGTTTCTCATGACATTTCTAACATTGCCCACAATTATCAACTTTCTAAGTCTTTCTGAGCAGGAGAAATTGCAAAACATAGTCATTTCTTCATTGCCGTCCAAAAACAACGCTTTTTTGCATTCCTGTCTCACTTTCTCTTAGAAACAATGATTTACATCAATCCTTTTACATAATTCTTGTTTCTCATGACATTTCTAACATTGCCCACAATTATCAACTTTCTAAGTCTTTCTGAACAGGAGAAATTGCAAAACATAGTCATTTCTTCATTGCCGTCCAAAAACAACGCTTTTTTGCATTCCTGTCTCACTTTCTCTTGTAAACAATGATTTACATCAATCCTTTTACATAATTCTTGTTTCTCATGACATTTCTAACATTGCCCACAATTATCAACTTTCTAAGTCTTTCTGAGCAGGAGAAATCGCAAAACATAGTCATTTCTTCATTGCCGTCCAAAAACAACGCTTTTTTGCATTCCTGTCTCACTTTCTCTTGTAAACAATGATTTACATCAATCCTTTTACATAATTCTTGTTTCTCATGACATTTCTAACATTGCCCACAATTATCAACTTTCTAAGTCTTTCTGAGCAGGAGAAATCGCAAAACATAGTCATTTCTTCATTGCCGTCCAAAAACAACGCTTTTTTGCATTCCTGTCTCACTTTCTCTTAGAAACAATGATTTACATCAATCATTTTACATAATTCTTGTTTCTCATGACATTTCTAACATTGCCCACAATTATCAACTTTCTAAGTCTTTCTGAGCAGGAGAAATCGCGAAATATAGTCATTTCTTCATTGCCGTCCAAAAACAATTGCTTTTTTGCATTTCTGTCTCACTTTCTCTTGTAAACAATGATTTACATCAATCCTTTTACATAATTCTTGTTTCTCATGACATTTCTAACATTGCCCACAATTATCAACTTTCTAAGTCTTTCTGAGCAGGAGAAATCGCAAAACATAGTCATTTCTTCATTGCCGTCCAAAAACAACGCTTTTTTGCATTCCTGTCTCACTTTCTCTTAGAAACAATGATTTACATCAATCCTTTTACATAATTCTTGTTTCTCATGACATTTCTAACATTGCCCACAATTATCAACTTTCTAAGTCTTTCTGAGCAGGAGCAATCGCAAAACATAGTCATTTCTTCATTGCCGTCCAAAAACAACGCTTTTTTGCATTCCTGTCTCACTTTCTCTTAGAAACAATGATTTACATCAATCCTTTTACATAATTCTTGTTTCTCATGACATTTCTAACATTGCCCACAATTATCAACTTTCTAAGTCTTTCTGAGCAGGAGAAATTGCAAAACATAGTCATTTCTTCATTGCCGTACAAAAACAACGCTTTTTTGCATTCCTGTCTCACTTTCTCTTGTAAACAATGATTTACATCAATACTTTTACATAATTCTTGTTTCTCATGACATTTCTAACATTGCCCACAATTATCAACTTTCTAAGTCTTTCTGAGCACGAGAAATTGCAAAACATAGTCATTTCTTCATTGCCGTACAAAAACAACGCTTTTTTGCATTCCTGTCTCACTTTCTCTTAGAAACAATGATTTACATCAATCGTTTTACATAATTCTTGTTTCTCATGACATTTCTAACATTGCCCACAATTATCAACTTTCTAAGTCTTTCTGAGCAGGAGAAATCGCAAAACATAGTCATTTCTTCATTGCCGTCCAAAAACAAAGCTTTTTTGCATTTCTGTCTCACTTTCTCTTAGAAACAATGATTTACATCAATCCTTTTACATAATTCTTGTTTCTCATGACATTTCTAACATTGCCCACAATTATCAACTTTCTAAGTCTTTCTGAGCAGGAGAAATTGCAAAACATAGTCATTTCTTTATTGCCGTACAAAAACAACGCTTTTTTGCATTCCTGTCTCACTTTCTCTTGTAAACAATGATTTACATCAATACTTTTACATAATTCTTGTTTCTCATGACATTTCTAACATTGCCCACAATTATCAACTTTCTAAGTCTTTCTGAGCACGAGAAATTGCAAAACATAGTCATTTCTTCATTGCCGTACAAAAACAACGCTTTTTTGCATTCCTGTCTCACTTTCTCTTAGAAACAAAGATTTACATCAATCCTTTTACATAATTCTTGTTTCTCATGACATTTCTAACATTGCCCACAATTATCAACTTTCTAAGTCTTTCTGAGCACGAGAAATCGCAAAATATAGTCATTTCTTCATTGCCGTCCAAAAACAACGCTTTTTTGCATTTCTGTCTCACTTTCTCTTGTAAACAATGATTTACATCAATCCTTTTACATAATTCTTGTTTCTCATGACATTTCTAACATTGCCCACAATTATCAACTTTCTAAGTCTTTCTGAGCAGGAGAAATCGCAAAACATAGTCATTTCTTCATTGCCGTCCAAAAACAACGCTTTTTTGCATTCCTGTCTCACTTTCTCTTAGAAACAATGATTCACATCAATCCTTTTACATAATTCTTGTTTCTCATGACATTTCTAATATTGCCCACAATTATCAACTTTCTAAGTCTTTCTGAGCAGGAGAAATCGCAAAACATAGTCATTTCTTCATTGCCGTCCAAAAACAACGCTTTTTTGCATTCCTGTCTCACTTTCTCTTAGAAACAATGATTTACATCAATCCTTTTACATAATTCTTGTTTCTCATGACATTTCTAACATTGCCCACAATTATCAACTTTCTAAGTCTTTCTGAGCAGGAGAAATCGCAAAACATAGTCATTTCTTCATTGCCGTCCAAAAACAACGCTTTTTTGCATTCCTGTCTCACTTTCTCTTAGAAACAATGATTTACATCAATCCTTTTACATAATTCTTGTTTCTCATGACATTTCTAATATTGCCCACAATTATCAACTTTCTAAGTCTTTCTGAGCACGAGAAATCGCGAAATATAGTCATTTCTTCATTGCCGTCCAAAAACAACGCTTTTTTGCATTTCTGTCTCACTTTCTCTTGTAAACAATGATTTACATCAATCCTTTTACATAATTCTTGTTTCTCATGACATTTCTAACATTGCCCACAATTATCAACTTTCTAAGTCTTTCTGAGCACGAGAAATCGCGAAATATAGTCATTTCTTCATTGCCGTACAAAAACAACGCTTTTTTGCATTTCTGTCTCACTTTCTCTTGTAAACAATGATTTACATCAATCCTTTTACATAATTCTTGTTTCTCATGACATTTCTAACATTGCACACAATTATCAACTTTCTAAGTCTTTCTGAACAGGAGAAATTGCAAAACATAGTCATTTCTTCATTGCCGTACAAAAACAACGCTTTTTTGCATTCCTGTCTCACTTTCTCTTAGAAACAATGATTTACATCAATCCTTTTACATAATTCTTGTTTCTCATGACATTTCTAACATTGCCCACAATTATCAACTTTCTAAGTCTTTCTGAGCAGGAGAAATCGCAAAACATAGTCATTTCTTCATTGCCGTCCAAAAACAACGCTTTTTTGCATTCCTGTCTCACTTTCTCTTAGAAACAATGATTTACATCAATCCTTTTACATAATTCTTGTTTCTCATGACATTTCTAACATTGCCCACAATTATCAACTTTCTAAGTCTTTCTGAGCAGGAGAAATCGCAAAACATAGTCATTTCTTCATTGCCGTACAAAAACAACGCTTTTTTGCATTCCTGTCTCACTTTCTCTTAGAAACAATGATTTACATCAATCCTTTTACATAATTCTTGTTTCTCATGACATTTCTAACATTGCCCACAATTATCAACTTTCTAAGTCTTTCTGAGCAGGAGAAATCGCAAAACATAGTCATTTCTTCATTGCCGTCCAAAAACAACGCTTTTTTGCATTCCTGTCTCACTTTCTCTTAGAAACAATGATTTACATCAATCCTTTTACATAATTCTTGTTTCTCATGACATTTCTAATATTGCCCACAATTATCAACTTTCTAAGTCTTTCTGAGCACGAGAAATCGCGAAATATAGTCATTTCTTCATTGCCGTCCAAAAACAACGCTTTTTTGCATTTCTGTCTCACTTTCTCTTGTAAACAATGATTTACATCAATCCTTTTACATAATTCTTGTTTCTCATGACATTTCTAACATTGCCCACAATTATCAACTTTCTAAGTCTTTCTGAGCACGAGAAATCGCGAAATATAGTCATTTCTTCATTGCCGTACAAAAACAACGCTTTTTTGCATTTCTGTCTCACTTTCTCTTGTAAACAATGATTTACATCAATCCTTTTACATAATTCTTGTTTCTCATGACATTTCTAACATTGCACACAATTATCAACTTTCTAAGTCTTTCTGAACAGGAGAAATTGCAAAACATAGTCATTTCTTCATTGCCGTACAAAAACAACGCTTTTTTGCATTCCTGTCTCACTTTCTCTTAGAAACAATGATTTACATCAATCCTTTTACATAATTCTTGTTTCTCATGACATTTCTAACATTGCCCACAATTATCAACTTTCTAAGTCTTTCTGAGCACGAGAAATCGCGAAATATAGTCATTTCTTCATTGCCGTCCAAAAACAACGCTTTTTTGCATTTCTGTCTCACTTTCTCTTGTAAACAATGATTTACATCAATCCTTTTACATAATTCTTGTTTCTCATGACATTTCTAACATTGTCCACAATTATCAACTTTCTAAGTCTTTCTGAGCAGGAGAAATCGCAAAACATAGTCATTTCTTCATTGCCGTCCAAAAACAACGCTTTTTTGCATTCCTGTCTCACTTTCTCTTAGAAACAATGATTTACATCAATCCTTTTACATAATTCTTGTTTCTCATGACATTTCTAACATTGCCCACAATTATCAACTTTCTAAGTCTTTCTGAGCAGGAGAAATCGCAAAACATAGTCATTTCTTCATTGCCGTCCAAAAACAACGCTTTTTTGCATTCCTGTCTCACTTTCTCTTAGAAACAATGATTTACATCAATCCTTTTACATAATTCTTGTTTCTCATGACATTTCTAACATTGCCCACAATTATCAACTTTCTAAGTCTTTCTGAACAGGAGAAATTGCAAAACATAGTCATTTCTTCATTGCCGTCCAAAAACAACGCTTTTTTGCATTCCTGTCTCACTTTCTCTTAGAAACAATGATTTACATCAATCCTTTTACATAATTCTTGTTTCTCATGACATTTCTAACATTGCCCACAATTATCAACTTTCTAAGTCTTTCTGAGCACTAGAAATCGCGAAATATAGTCATTTCTTCATTGCCGTCCAAAAACAACGCTTTTTTGCATTTCTGTCTCACTTTCTCTTGTAAACAATGATTTACATCAATCCTTTTACATAATTCTTGTTTCTCATGACATTTCTAACATTGCCCACAATTATCAACTTTCTAAGTCTTTCTGAGCAGGAGAAATCGCAAAACATAGTCATTTCTTCATTGCCGTCCAAAAACAACGCTTTTTTGCATTCCTGTCTCACTTTCTCTTAGAAACAATGATTTACATCAATCCTTTTACATAATTCTTGTTTCTCATGACATTTCTAACATTGCCCACAATTATCAACTTTCTAAGTCTTTCTGAGCACGAGAAATCGCGAAATATAGTAATTTCTTCATTGCCGTCCAAAAACAACGCTTTTTTGCATTTCTGTCTCACTTTATCTTGTAAACAATGATTTACATCAATCCTTTTACATAATTCTTGTTTCTCATGACATTTCTAACATTGCCCACAATTATCAACTTTCTAAGTCTTTCTGAGCAGGAGAAATCGCAAAACATAGTCATTTCTTCATTGCCGTCCAAAAACAACGCTTTTTTGCATTCCTGTCTCACTTTCTCTTAGAAACAATGATTTACATCAATCCTTTTTTCATAATTCTTGTTTCTCATGACATTTCTAACATTGCCCACAATTATCAACTTTCTAAGTCTTTCTGAGCAGGAGAAATTGCAAAACATAGTCATTTCTTCATTGCCGTCCAAAAACAACGCTTTTTTGCATTCCTGTCTCACTTTCTCTTAGAAACAATGATTTACATCAATCCTTTTACATAATTCTTGTTTCTCATGATATTTCTAACATTGCCCACAATTATCAACTTTCTAAGTCTTTCTGAGCACGAGAAATCGCGAAATATAGTCATTTCTTCATTGCCGTCCAAAAACAACGCTTTTTTGCATTTCTGTCTCACTTTCTCTTGTAAACAATGATTTACATCAATCCTTTTACATAATTCTTGTTTCTCATGACATTTCTAACATTGCCCACAATTATCAACTTTCTAAGTCTTTCTGAGCAGGAGAAATCGCAAAACATAGTAATTTCTTCATTGCCGTCCAAAAACAACGCTTTTTTGCATTCCTGTCTCACTTTCTCTTAGAAACAATGATTTACATCAATCCTTTTACATAATTCTTGTTTCTCATGACATTTCTAACATTGCCCACAATTATCAACTTTCTAAGTCTTTCTGAACAGGAGAAATTGCAAAACATAGTCATTTCTTCATTGCCGTACAAAAACAACGCTTTTTTGCATTCCTGTCTCACTTTCTCTTAGAAACAATGATTTACATCAATCCTTTTACATAATTCTTGTTTCTCATGACATTTCTAACATTGCCTACAATTATCAACTTTCTAAGTCTTTCTGAGCACGAGAAATCGCGAAATATAGTCATTTCTTCATTGCCGTCCAAAAACAACGCTTTTTTGCATTTCTGTCTCACTTTCTCTTGTAAACAATGATTTACATCAATCCTTTTACATAATTCTTGTTTCTCATGACATTTCTAACATTGCCCACAATTATCAACTTTCTAAGTCTTTCTGAGCAGGAGAAATCGCAAAACATAGTCATTTCTTCATTGCCGTCCAAAAACAACGCTTTTTTGCATTCCTGTCTCACTTTCTCTTAGAAACAATGATTTACATCAATCCTTTTACATAATTCTTGTTTCTCATGACATTTCTAACATTGCCCACAATTATCAACTTTCTAAGTCTTTCTGAGCAGGAGAAATCGCAAAACATAGTCATTTCTTCATTGCCGTCCAAAAACAACGCTTTTTTGCATTCCTGTCTCACTTTCTCTTAGAAACAATGATTTACATCAATCCTTTTACATAATTCTTGTTTCTCATGACATTTCTAACATTGCCCACAATTATCAACTTTCTAAGTCTTTCTGAACAGGAGAAATTGCAAAACATAGTCATTTCTTCATTGCCGTACAAAAACAACGCTTTTTTGCATTCCTGTCTCACTTTCTCTTAGAAACAATGATTTACATCAATCCTTTTACATAATTCTTGTTTCTCATGACATTTCTAACATTGCCCACAATTATCAACTTTCTAAGTCTTTCTGAGCACTAGAAATCGTGAAATATAGTCATTTCTTCATTGCCGTCCAAAAACAACGCTTTTTTGCATTTCTGTCTCACTTTCTCTTGTAAACAATGATTTACATCAATCCTTTTACATAATTCTTGTTTCTCATGACATTTCTAACATTGCCCACAATTATCAACTTTCTAAGTCTTTCTGAGCAGGAGAAATCGCAAAACATAGTCATTTCTTCATTGCCGTCCAAAAACAACGCTTTTTTGCATTCCTGTCTCACTTTCTCTTAGAAACAATGATTTACATCAATCCTTTTACATAATTCTTGTTTCTCATGACATTTCTAACATTGCCCACAATTATCAACTTTCTAAGTCTTTCTGAGCACGAGAAATCGCGAAATATAGTCATTTCTTCATTGCCGTCCAAAAACAACGCTTTTTTGCATTCCTGTCTCACTTTCTCTTGTAAACAATGATTTACATCAATCCTTTTACATAATTCTTGTTTCTCATGACATTTCTAACATTGCCCACAATTATCAACTTTCTAAGTCTTTCTGAGCAGGAGAAATCGCAAAACATAGTCATTTCTTCATTGCCGTCCAAAAACAATGCTTTTTTGCATTCCTGTCTCACTTTCTCTTAGAAACAATGATTTACATCAATCCTTTTACATAATTCTTGTTTCTCATGACATTTCTAACATTGCCCACAATTATCAACTTTCTAAGTCTTTCTGAGCAGGAGAAATTGCAAAACATAGTCATTTCTTCATTGCCGTCCAAAAACAACGCTTTTTTGCATTCCTGTCTCACTTTCTCTTAGAAACAATGATTTACATCAATCCTTTTACATAATTCTTGTTTCTCATGACATTTCTAACATTGCCCACAATTATCAACTTTCTAAGTCTTTCTGAACAGGAGAAATTGCAAAACATAGTCATTTCTTCATTGCCGTCCAAAAACAACGCTTTTTTGCATTCCTGTCTCACTTTCTCTTAGAAACAATGATTTACATCAATCCTTTTACATAATTCTTGTTTCTCATGACATTTCTAACATTGCCCACAATTATCAACTTTCTAAGTCTTTCTGAGCAGGAGAAATCGCAAAACATAGTCATTTCTTCATTGCCGTCCAAAAACAACGCTTTTTTGCATTCCTGTCTCACTTTCTCTTAGAAACAATGATTTACATCAATCCTTTTACATATTTCTTGTTTCTCATGACATTTCTAACATTGCCCACAATTATCAACTTTCTAAGTCTTTCTGAACAGGAGAAATGGCAAAACATAGTCATTTCTTCATTGCCGTACAAAAACAACGCTTTTTTGCATTCCTGTCTCACTTTCTCTTAGAAACAATGATTTACATCAATCCTTTTACATAATTCTTGTTTCTCATGACATTTCTAACATTGCCTACAATTATCAACTTTCTAAGTCTTTCTGAGCACGAGAAATCGCGAAATATCGTCATTTCTTCATTGCCGTCCAAAAACAACGCTTTTTTGCATTTCTGTCTCACTTTCTCTTGTAAACAATGATTTACATCAATCCTTTTACATAATTCTTGTTTCTCATGACATTTCTAACATTGCCCACAATTATCAACTTTCTAAGTCTTTCTGAGCAGGAGAAATCGCAAAACATAGTCATTTCTTCATTGCCGTCCAAAAACAACGCTTTTTTGCATTCCTGTCTCACTTTCTCTTAGAAACAATGATTTACATCAATCCTTTTACATAATTCTTGTTTCTCATGACATTTCTAACATTGCCCACAATTATCAACTTTCTAAGTCTTTCTGAGCAGGAGAAATCGCAAAACATAGTCATTTCTTCATTGCCGTCCAAAAACAACGCTTTTTTGCATTCCTGTCTCACTTTCTCTTAGAAACAATGATTTACATCAATCCATTTACATAATTCTTGTTTCTCATGACATTTCTAACATTGCCCACAATTATCAACTTTCTAAGTCTTTCTGAACAGGAGAAATTGCAAAACATAGTCATTTCTTCATTGCCGTACAAAAACAACGCTTTTTTGCATTCCTGTCTCACCTTCTCTTAGAAACAATGATTTACATCAATCCTTTTACATAATTCTTGTTTCTCATGACATTTCTAACATTGCCCACAATTATCAACTTTCTAAGTCTTTCTGAGCACTAGAAATCGCGAAATATAGTCATTTCTTCATTGCCGTCCAAAAACAACGCTTTTTTGCATTTCTGTCTCACTTTCTCTTGTAAACAATGATTTACATCAATCCTTTTACATAATTCTTGTTTCTCATGACATTTCTAACATTGCCCACAATTATCAACTTTCTAAGTCTTTCTGAGCAGGAGAAATCGCAAAACATAGTCATTTCTTCATTGCCGTCCAAAAACAACGCTTTTTTGCATTCCTGTCTCACTTTCTCTTAGAAACAATGATTTACATCAATCCTTTTACATAATTCTTGTTTCTCATGACATTTCTAACATTGCCCACAATTATCAACTTTCTAAGTCTTTCTGAGCACTAGAAATCGCGAAATATAGTCATTTCTTCATTGCCGTCCAAAAACAACGCTTTTTTGCATTTCTGTCTCACTTTTTCTTGCAAACAATGATTTACATCAATCCTTTTACATAATTCTTGTTTCTCATGACATTTCTAACATTGCCCACAATTATCAACTTTCTAAGTCTTTCTGAGCAGGAGAAATCGCAAAACATAGTCATTTCTTCATTGCCGTCCAAAAACAACGCTTTTTTGCATTCCTGTCTCACTTTCTCTTAGAAACAATGATTTACATCAATCCTTTTACATAATTCTTGTTTCTCATGACATTTCTAACATTGCCCACAATTATCAACTTTCTAAGTCTTTCTGAACAGGAGAAATTGCGAAATATAGTCATTTCTTCATTGCCGTCCAAAAACAACGCTTTTTTGCATTTCTGTCTCACTTTCTCTTGTAAACAATGATTTACATCAATCCTTTTACATAATTCTTGTTTCTCATGACATTTCTAACATTGCCCACAATTATCAACTTTCTAAGTCTTTCTGAGCAGGAGAAATCGCAAAACATAGTCATTTCTTCATTGCCGTCCAAAAACAACGCTTTTTTGCATTCCTGTCTCACTTTCTCTTAGAAACAATGATTTACATCAATCCTTTTACATAATTCTTGTTTCTCATGACATTTCTAACATTGCCCACAATTATCAACTTTCTAAGTCTTTCTGAGCAGGAGAAATCGCAAAACATAGTCATTTCTTCATTGCCTTCCAAAAACAACGCTTTTTTGCATTCCTGTCTCACTTTCTCTTAGAAACAATGATTTACATCAATCCTTTTACATAATTCTTGTTTCTCATGACATTTCTAACATTGCCCACAATTATCAACTTTCTAAGTCTTTCTGAACAGGAGAAATTGCAAAACATAGTCATTTCTTCATTGCCGTCCAAAAACAACGCTTTTTTGCATTCCTGTCTCACTTTCTCTTAGAAACAATGATTTACATCTATCCTTTTACATAATTCTTGTTTCTCATGACATTTCTAACATTGCCCACAATTATCAACTTTCTAAGTCTTTCTGAGCACTAGAAATCGCGAAATATAGTCATTTCTTCATTGCCGTCCAAAAACAACGCTTTTTTGCATTTCTGTCTCACTTTCTCTTGTAAACAATGATTTACATCAATCCTTTTACATAATTCTTGTTTCTCATGACATTTCTAACATTGCCCACAATTATCAACTTTCTAAGTCTTTCTGAGCAGGAGAAATCGCAAAACATAGTCATTTCTTCATTGCCGTCCAAAAACAACGCTTTTTTGCATTTCTGTCTCACTTTCTCTTGTAAACAATGATTTACATCAATCCTTTTACATAATTCTTGTTTCTCATGACATTTCTAACATTGCCCACAATTATCAACTTTCTAAGTCTTTCTGAGCAGGAGAAATCGCAAAACATAGTCATTTCTTCATTGCCGTCCAAAAACAACGCTTTTTTGCATTCCTGTCTCACTTTCTCTTAGAAACAATAATTTACATCAATCCTTTTACATAATTCTTGTTTCTCATGACATTTCTAACATTGCCCACAATTATCAACTTTCTAAGTCTTTCTGAGCAGGAGAAATCGCAAAACATAGTCATTTCTTCATTGCCGTCCAAAAACAACGCTTTTTTGCATTCCTGTCTCACTTTCTCTTAGAAACAATGATTTACATCAATCCTTTTACATAATTCTTGTTTCTCATGACATTTCTAACATTGCCCACAATTATCAACTTTCTAAGTCTTTCTGAGCAGGAGAAATTGCAAAACATAGTCATTTCTTCATTGCCGTCCAAAAACAACGCTTTTTTTCATTCCTGTCTCACTTTCTCTTAGAAACAATGATTTACATCAATCCTTTTACATAATTCTTGTTTCTCATGACATTTCTAACATTGCCCACAATTATCAACTTTCTAAGTCTTTCTGAACAGGAGAAATTGCAAAACATAGTCATTTCTTCATTGCCGTCCAAAAACAACGCTTTTTTGCATTCCTGTCTCACTTTCTCTTAGAAACAATGATTTACATCAATCCTTTTACATAATTCTTGTTTCTCATGACATTTCTAACATTGCCCACAATTATCAACTTTCTAAGTCTTTCTGAGCAGGAGAAATCGCAAAACATAGTCATTTCTTCATTGCCGTCCAAAAACAACGCTTTTTTGCATTCCTGTCTCACTTTCTCTTAGAAACAATGATTTACATCAATCCTTTTACATAATTCTTGTTTCTCATGACATTTCTAACATTGCCCACAATTATCAACTTTCTAAGTCTTTCTGAGCACGAGAAATCGCGAAATATAGTCATTTCTTCATTGCCGTCCAAAAACAACGCTTTTTTGCATTTCTGTCTCACTTTATCTTGTAAACAATGATTTACATCAATCCTTTTACATAATTCTTGTTTCTCATGACATTTCTAACATTGCCCACAATTATCAACTTTCTAAGTCTTTCTGAGCAGGAGAAATCGCAAAACATAGTCATTTCTTCATTGCCGTCCAAAAACAACGCTTTTTTGCATTCCTGTCTCACTTTCTCTTAGAAACAATGATTTACATCAATCCTTTTACATAATTCTTGTTTCTCATGACATTTCTAACATTGCCCACAATTATCAACTTTCTAAGTCTTTCTGAGCAGGAGAAATTGCAAAACATAGTCATTTCTTCATTGCCGTCCAAAAACAACGCTTTTTTGCATTCCTGTCTCACTTTCTCTTAGAAACAATGATTTACATCAATCCTTTTACATAATTCTTGTTTCTCATGACATTTCTAACATTGCCCACAATTATCAACTTTCTAAGTCTTTCTGAGCAGGAGAAATCGCAAAACATAGTCATTTCTTCATTGCCGTCCAAAAACAACGCTTTTTTGCATTCCTGTCTCACTTTCTCTTAGAAACAATGATTTACATCAATCCTTTTACATAATTCTTGTTTCTCATGACATTTCTAACATTGCCCACAATTATCAACTTTCTAAGTCTTTCTGAACAGGAGAAATTGCAAAACATAGTCATTTCTTCATTGCCGTACAAAAACAACGCTTTTTTGCATTCCTGTCTCACTTTCTCTTAGAAACAATGATTTACATCAATCCTTTTACATAATTCTTGTTTCTCATGACATTTCTAACATTGCCTACAATTATCAACTTTCTAAGTCTTTCTGAGCACGAGAAATCGCGAAATATAGTCATTTCTTCATTGCCGTCCAAAAACAACGCTTTTTTGCATTTCTGTCTCACTTTCTCTTGTAAACAATGATTTACATCAATCCTTTTACATAATTCTTGTTTCTCATGACATTTCTAACATTGCCCACAATTATCAACTTTCTAAGTCTTTCTGAGCAGTAGAAATCGCAAAACATAGTCATTTCTTCATTGCCGTCCAAAAACAACGCTTTTTTGCATTCCTGTCTCACTTTCTCTTAGAAACAATGATTTACATCAATCCTTTTACATAATTCTTGTTTCTCATGACATTTCTAACATTGCCCACAATTATCAACTTTCTAAGTCTTTCTGAGCAGGAGAAATCGCAAAACATAGTCATTTCTTCATTGCCGTACAAAAACAACGCTTTTTTGCATTCCTGTCTCACTTTCTCTTAGAAACAATGATTTACATCAATCCTTTTACATAATTCTTGTTTCTCATGACATTTCTAACATTGCCCACAATTATCAACTTTCTAAGTCTTTCTGAGCAGGAGAAATCGCAAAACATAGTCATTTCTTCATTGCCGTCCAAAAACAATGCTTTTTTGCATTCCTGTCTCACTTTCTCTTAGAAACAATGATTTACACAATCCTTTTACATAATTCTTGTTTCTCATGACATTAATAACATTGCCCACAATTATCAACTTTCTAAGTCTTTCTGAGCAGGAGAAATTGCAAAACATAGTCATTTCTTCATTGCCGTCCAAAAACAACGCTTTTTTGCATTCCTGTCTCACTTTCTCTTGTAAACAATGATTTACATCAATCCTTTTACATAATTCTTGTTTCTCATGACATTTCTAACATTGCCCACAATTATCAACTTTCTAAGTCTTTCTGAGCAGGAGAAATCGCAAAACATAGTCATTTCTTCATTGCCGTCCAAAAACAACGCTTTTTTGCATTCTTGTCTCACTTTCTCTTAGAAACAATGATTTACATCAATCCTTTTACATAATTCTTGTTTCTCATGACATTTCTAACATTGCCCACAATTATCAACTTTCTAAGTCTTTCTGAGCAGGAGAAATCGCAAAACATAGTCATTTCTTCATTGCCGTCCAAAAACAACGCTTTTTTGCATTCCTGTCTCACTTTCTCTTAGAAACAATGATTTACATCAATCCTTTTACATAATTCTTGTTTCTCATGACATTTCTAACATTGCCCACAATTATCAACTTTCTAAGTCTTTCTGAGCAGGAGAAATCGCAAAACATAGTCATTTCTTCATTGCCGTCCAAAAACAACGCTTTTTTGCATTCCTGTCTCACTTTCTCTTAGAAACAATGATTTACATCAATCCTTTTACATAATTCTTGTTTCTCATGACATTTCTAACATTGCCCACAATTATCAACTTTCTAAGTCTTTCTGAGCAGGAGAAATTGCAAAACATAGTCATTTCTTCATTGCCGTACAAAAACAACGCTTTTTTGCATTCCTGTCTCACTTTCTCTTGTAAACAATGATTTACATCAATCCTTTTACATAATTCTTGTTTCTCATGACATTTCTAACATTGCCCACAATTATCAACTTTCTAAGTCTTTCTGAGCACGAGAAATTGCAAAACATAGTCATTTCTTCATTGCCGTCCAAAAACAACGCTTTTTTGCATTCCTGTCTCACTTTCTCTTAGAAACAATGATTTACATCAATCCTTTTACATAATTCTTGTTTCTCATGACATTTCTAATATTGCCCACAATTATCAACTTTCTAAGTCTTTCTAAACAGGAGAAATCGCAAAACATAGTCATTTCTTCATTGCCGTCCAAAAACAACGCTTTTTTGCATTCCTGTCTCACTTTCTCTTAGAAACAATGATTTACATCAATCCTTTTACATAATTCTTGTTTCTCATGACATTTCTAACATTGCCCACAATTATCAACTTCTAAGTCTTTCTGAGCACGAGAAATCGCGAAATATAGTCATTTCTTCATTGCCGTCCAAAAACAACGCTTTTTTTGCATTTCTGTCTCACTTTCTCTTGTAAACAATGATTTACATCAATCCTTTTACATAATTCTTGTTTCTCATGACATTTCTAACATTGCCCACAATTATCAACTTTCTAAGTCTTTCTGAGCAGGAGAAATCGCAAAACATAGTCATTTCTTCATTGCCGTCCAAAAAACAATGCTTTTTTGCATTCCTGTCTCACTTTCTCTTAGAAACAATGATTTACATCAATCCTTTTACATAATTCTTGTTTCTCATGACATTTCTAACATTGCCCACAATTATCAACTTTCTAAGTCTTTCTGAGCAGGAGAAATTGCAAAACATAGTCATTTCTTCATTGCCGTCCAAAAACAACGCTTTTTTGCATTCCTGTCTCACTTTCTCTTAGAAACAATGATTTACATCAATCCTTTTACATAATTCTTGTTTCTCATGACATTTCTAATATTGCCACAATTATCAACTTTCTAAGTCTTTCTGAGCAGGAGAAATCGCAAAATATAGTCATTTCTTCATTGCCGTCCAAAAACAACGCTTTTTTGCATTCCTGTCTCACTTTCTCTTAGAAACAATGATTTACATCAATCCTTTTACATAATTCTTGTTTCTCATGACATTTCTAACATTGCCCACAATTATCAACTTTCTAAGTCTTTCTGAGCAGGAGAAATCGCAAAACATAGTCATTTCTTCATTGCCGTCCAAAAACAACGCTTTTTTGCATTTCTGTCTCACTTTCTTTTGTAAACAATGATTTACATCAATCCTTTTACATAATTCTTGTTTCTCATGACATTTCTAACATTGCCCACAATTATCAACTTTCTAAGTCTTTCTGAGCAGGAGAAATCGCAAAACATAGTCATTTCTTCATTGCCGTCCAAAACAACGCTTTTTTGCATTCCTGTCTCACTTTCTCTTAGAAACAATGATTTACATCAATCCTTTTACATAATTCTTGTTTCTCATGACATTTCTAACATTGCCCACAATTATCAACTTTCTAAGTCTTTCTGAGCAGGAGAAATCGCAAAACATAGTCATTTCTTCATTGCCGTCCAAAAACAACGCTTTTTTGCATTCCTGTCTCACTTTCTCTAGAAACAATGATTTACATCAATCCTTTTACATAATTCTTGTTTCTCATGACATTTCTAACATTGCCCACAATTATCAACTTTCTAAGTCTTTCTGAGCAGGAGAAATTGCAAAACATAGTCATTTCTTCATTGCCGTACAAAAACAACTCTTTTTTGCATTCCTGTCTCACTTTCTCTTGTAAACAATGATTTACATCAATACTTTTACATAATTCTTGTTTCTCATGACATTTCTAACATTGCCCACAATTATCAACTTTCTAAGTCTTTCTGAGCACGAGAAATTGCAAAACATAGTCATTTCTTCATTGCCTTCCAAAAACAACGTTTTTTGCATTCCTGTCTCACTTTCTCTTAGAAAAAATGATTTACATCAATCCTTTTACATAATTCTTGTTTCTCATGACATTTCTAATATTGCCCACAATTATCAACTTTCTAAGTCTTTCTGAGCAGGAGAAATCGCAAAACATAGTCATTTCTTCATTGCCGTCCAAAAACAACGCTTTTTTGCATTCCTGTCTCACTTTCTCTTAGAAACAATGATTTACATCAATCCTTTTACATAATTCTTGTTTCTCATGACATTTCTAACATTGCCCACAATTATCAACTTTCTAAGTCTTTCTGAGCAGGAGAAATCACAAAACATAGTCATTTCTTCATTGCCGTCCAAAAACAACGCTTTTTTGCATTCCTGTCTCACTTTCTCTTAGAAACAATGATTTACATCAATCCTTTTACATAATTCTTGTTTCTCATGACATTTCTAACATTGCCCACAATTATCAACTTTCTAAGTCTTTCTGAGCAGGAGAAATTGCAAAACATAGTCATTTCTTCATTGCCGTCCAAAAACAACGCTTTTTTGCATTACTGTCTCACTTTCTCTTGTAAACAATGATTTACATCAATCCTTTTACATAATTCTTGTTTCTCATGACATTTCTAACATTGCCCACAATTATCAACTTTCTAAGTCTTTCTGAGCACGAGAAATCGCGAAATATAGTCATTTCTTCATTGCCGTCCAAAAACAACGCTTTTTTGCATTTCTGTCTCACTTTCTCTTGTAAAAAATGATTTACATCAATCCTTTTACATATTTCTTGTTTCTCATGACATTTCTAACATTGCCCACAATTATCAACTTTCTAAGTCTTTCTGAGCACGAGAAATTGCAAAACATAGTCATTTCTTCATTGCCGTCCAAAAACAACGCTTTTTTGCATTCCTGTCTCACTTTCTCTTAGAAACAATGATTTACATCAATCCTTTTACATAATTCTTGTTTCTCATGACATTTCTAATATTGCCCACAATTATCAACTTTCTACGTCTTTCTGAGCAGGAGAAATCGCAAAACATAGTCATTTCTTCATTGCCGTCCAAAAACAACGCTTTTTTGCATTCCTGTCTCACTTTCTCTTAGAAACAATGATTTACATCAATCCTTTTACATAATTCTTGTTTCTCATGACATTTCTAACATTGCCCACAATTATCAACTTTCTAAGTCTTTCTGAGCAGGAGAAATCGCAAAACATAGTCATTTCTTCATTGCCGTCCAAAAACAACGCTTTTTTGCATTCCTGTCTCACTTTCTCTTAGAAACAATGATTTACATCAATCCTTTTACATAATTCTTGTTTCTCATGACATTTCTAATATTGCCCACAATTATCAACTTTCTAAGTCTTTCTGAGCACGAGAAATCGCGAAATATAGTCATTTCTTCATTGCCGTCCAAAAAACAACGCTTTTTTGCATTTCTGTCTCACTTTCTCTTGTAAACAATGATTTACATCAATCCTTTTACATAATTCTTGTTTCTCATGACATTTCTAACATTGCCCACAATTATCAACTTTCTAAGTCTTTCTGAGCACGAGAAATCGCGAAATATAGTCATTTCTTCATTGCCGTCCAAAAACAACGCTTTTTTGCATTCCTGTCTCACTTTCTCTTAGAAACAATGATTTACATCAATCCTTTTACATAATTCTTGTTTCTCATGACATTTCTAACATTGCCCACAATTATCAACTTTCTAAGTCTTTCTGAGCACGAGAAATCGCGAAATATAGTCATTTCTTCATTGCCGTCCAAAAACAACGCTTTTTTGCATTCCTGTCTCACTTTCTCTTAGAAACAATGATTTACATCAATCCTTTTACATAATTCTTGTTTCTCATGACATTTCTAACATTGCCCACAATTATCAACTTTCTAAGTCTTTCTGAGCACGAGAAATCGCGAAATATAGTCATTTCTTCATTGCCGTCCAAAAACAACGTTTTTTTGCATTCCTGTCTCACTTTCTCTTAGAAACAATGATTTACATCAATCCTTTTACATAATTCTTGTTTCTCATGACATTTCTAACATTGCCCACAATTATCAACTTTCTAAGTCTTTCTGAGCACGAGAAATCGCGAAATATAGTCATTTCTTCATTGCCGTCCAAAAACAACGCTTTTTTGCATTTCTGTCTCACTTTCTCTTGTAAACAATGATTTACATCAATCCTTTTACATAATTCTTGTTTCTCATGACATTTCTAACATTGCCCACAATTATCAACTTTCTAAGTCTTTCTGAGCACGAGAAATCGCGAAATATAGTCATTTCTTCATTGCCGTCCAAAAACAACGCTTTTTTGCATTCCTGTCTCACTTTCTCTTAGAAACAATGATTTACATCAATCCTTTTACATAATTCTTGTTTCTCATGACATTTCTAACATTGCCCACAATTATCAACTTTCTAAGTCTTTCTGAGCAGGAGAAATCGCAAAACATAGTCATTTCTTCATTGCCGTCCAAAAACAACGCTTTTTTGCATTCCTGTCTCACTTTCTCTTAGAAACAATGATTTACATCAATCCTTTTACATAATTCTTGTTTCTCATGACATTTCTAACATTGCCCACAATTATCAACTTTCTAAGTCTTTCTGAACAGGAGAAATTGCAAAACATAGTCATTACTTCATTGCCGTACAAAAACAACGCTTTTTTGCATTCCTGTCTCACTTTCTCTTAGAAACAATGATTTACATCAATCCTTTTACATAATTCTTGTTTCTCATGACATTTCTAACATTGCCCACAATTATCAACTTTCTAAGTCTTTCTGAGCAGGAGAAATCACAAAACATAGTCATTTCTTCATTGCCGTCCAAAAACAACGCTTTTTTGCATTCCTGTCTCACTTTCTCTTAGAAACAATGATTTACATCAATCCTTTTACATAATTCTTGTTTCTCATGACATTTCTAACATTGCCCACAATTATCAACTTTCTAAGTCTTTCTGAGCAGGAGAAATTGCAAAACATAGTCATTTCTTCATTGCCGTCCAAAAACAACGCTTTTTTGCATTCCTGTCTCACTTTCTCTTGTAAACAATGATTTACATCAATCCTTTTACATAATTCTTGTTTCTCATGACATTTCTAACATTGCCCACAATTATCAACTTTCTAAGTCTTTCTGAGCACGAGAAATCGCGAAATATAGTCATTTCTTCATTGCCGTCCAAAAACAACGTTTTTTTGCATTCCTGTCTCACTTTCTCTTAGAAACAATGATTTACATCAATCCTTTTACATAATTCTTGTTTCTCATGACATTTCTAACATTGCCCACAATTATCAACTTTCTAAGTCTTTCTGAGCACGAGAAATCGCGAAATATAGTCATTTCTTCATTGCCGTCCAAAAACAACGCTTTTTTGCATTTCTGTCTCACTTTCTCTTGTAAACAATGATTTACATCAATCCTTTTACATAATTCTTGTTTCTCATGACATTTCTAACATTGCCCACAATTATCAACTTTCTAAGTCTTTCTGAGCACGAGAAATCGCGAAATATAGTCATTTCTTCATTGCCGTCCAAAAACAACGCTTTTTTGCATTCCTGTCTCACTTTCTCTTAGAAACAATGATTTACATCAATCCTTTTACATAATTCTTGTTTCTCATGACATTTCTAACATTGCCCACAATTATCAACTTTCTAAGTCTTTCTGAGCAGGAGAAATCGCAAAACATAGTCATTTCTTCATTGCCGTCCAAAAACAACGCTTTTTTGCATTCCTGTCTCACTTTCTCTTAGAAACAATGATTTACATCAATCCTTTTACATAATTCTTGTTTCTCATGACATTTCTAACATTGCCCACAATTATCAACTTTCTAAGTCTTTCTGAACAGGAGAAATTG
Source organism: Mixophyes fleayi (assembly GCF_038048845.1). NCBI lineage: Eukaryota > Metazoa > Chordata > Amphibia > Anura > Limnodynastidae > Mixophyes > Mixophyes fleayi. Next base: position 8,987 of record NW_027446784.1, on the reverse strand, counting down.
CAAAACATAGTCATTACTTCATTGCCGTACAAAAACAACGCTTTTTTGCATTCCTGTCTCACTTTCTCTTAGAAACAATGATTTACATCAATCCTTTTACATAATTCTTGTTTCTCATGACATTTCTAACATTGCCCACAATTATCAACTTTCTAAGTCTTTCTGAGCACTAGAAATCGCGAAATATAGTCATTTCTTCATTGCCGTCCAAAAACAACGCTTTTTTGCATTTCTGTCTCACTTTCTCTTGTAAACAATGATTTACATCAATCCTTTTACATAATTCTTGTTTCTCATGACATTTCTAACATTGCCCACAATTATCAACTTTCTAAGTCTTTCTGAACAGGAGAAATTGCAAAACATAGTCATTTCTTAATTGCCGTACAAAAACAACGCTTTTTTGCATTCCTGTCTCACTTTCTCTTAGAAACAATGATTTACATCAATCCTTTTACATAATTCTTGTTTCTCATGACATTTCTAACATTGCCCACAATTATCAACTTTCTAAGTCTTTCTGAACAGGAGAAATTGCAAAACATAGTCATTTCTTCATTGCCGTACAAAAACAACGCTTTTTTGCATTCCTGTCTCACTTTCTCTTAGAAACAATGATTTACATCAATCCTTTTACATAATTCTTGTTTCTCATGACATTTCTAACATTGCCCACAATTATCAACTTTCTAAGTCTTTCTGAGCAGGAGAAATTGCAAAACATAGTCATTTCTTCATTGCCGTCCAAAAACAACGCTTTTTTGCATTCCTGTCTCACTTTCTCTTGTAAACAATGATTTACATCAATCCTTTTACATAATTCTTGTTTCTCATGACATTTCTAACATTGCCCACAATTATCAACTTTCTAAGTCTTTCTGAGCACGAGAAATCGCGAAATATAGTCATTTCTTCATTGCCGTCCAAAAACAACGTTTTTTTGCATTCCTGTCTCACTTTCTCTTAGAAACAATGATTTACATCAATCCTTTTACATAATTCTTGTTTCTCATGACATTTCTAACATTGCCCACAATTATCAACTTTCTAAGTCTTTCTGAGCACGAGAAATCGCGAAATATAGTCATTTCTTCATTGCCGTCCAAAAACAACGCTTTTTTGCATTTCTGTCTCACTTTCTCTTGTAAACAATGATTTACATCAATCCTTTTACATAATTCTTGTTTCTCATGACATTTCTAACATTGCCCACAATTATCAACTTTCTAAGTCTTTCTGAGCACGAGAAATCGCGAAATATAGTCATTTCTTCATTGCCGTCCAAAAACAACGCTTTTTTGCATTCCTGTCTCACTTTCTCTTAGAAACAATGATTTACATCAATCCTTTTACATAATTCTTGTTTCTCATGACATTTCTAACATTGCCCACAATTATCAACTTTCTAAGTCTTTCTGAGCAGGAGAAATCGCAAAACATAGTCATTTCTTCATTGCCGTCCAAAAACAACGCTTTTTTGCATTCCTGTCTCACTTTCTCTTAGAAACAATGATTTACATCAATCCTTTTACATAATTCTTGTTTCTCATGACATTTCTAACATTGCCCACAATTATCAACTTTCTAAGTCTTTCTGAACAGGAGAAATTGCAAAACATAGTCATTACTTCATTGCCGTACAAAAACAACGCTTTTTTGCATTCCTGTCTCACTTTCTCTTAGAAACAATGATTTACATCAATCCTTTTACATAATTCTTGTTTCTCATGACATTTCTAACATTGCCCACAATTATCAACTTTCTAAGTCTTTCTGAGCACTAGAAATCGCGAAATATAGTCATTTCTTCATTGCCGTCCAAAAACAACGCTTTTTTGCATTTCTGTCTCACTTTCTCTTGTAAACAATGATTTACATCAATCCTTTTACATAATTCTTGTTTCTCATGACATTTCTAACATTGCCCACAATTATCAACTTTCTAAGTCTTTCTGAACAGGAGAAATTGCAAAACATAGTCATTTCTTAATTGCCGTACAAAAACAACGCTTTTTTGCATTCCTGTCTCACTTTCTCTTAGAAACAATGATTTACATCAATCCTTTTACATAATTCTTGTTTCTCATGACATTTCTAACATTGCCCACAATTATCAACTTTCTAAGTCTTTCTGAACAGGAGAAATTGCAAAACATAGTCATTTCTTCATTGCCGTACAAAAACAACGCTTTTTTGCATTCCTGTCTCACTTTCTCTTAGAAACAATGATTTACATCAATCCTTTTACATAATTCTTGTTTCTCATGACATTTCTAACATTGCCCACAATTATCAACTTTCTAAGTCTTTCTGAGCACTAGAAATCGCGAAATATAGTCATTTCTTCATTGCCGTCCAAAAACAACGCTTTTTTGCATTTCTGTCTCACTTTCTCTTGTAAACAATGATTTACATCAATCCTTTTACATAATTCTTGTTTCTCATGACATTTCTAACATTGCCCACAATTATCAACTTTCTAAGTCTTTCTGAGCAGGAGAAATCGCAAAACATAGTCATTTCTTCATTGCCGTCCAAAAACAACGCTTTTTTGCATTCCTGTCTCACTTTCTCTTAGAAACAATGATTTACATCAATCCTTTTACATAATTCTTGTTTCTCATGACATTTCTAACATTGCCCACAATTACCAACTTTCTAAGTCTTTCTGAGCAGGAGAAATCGCAAAACATAGTCATTTCTTCATTGCCGTCCAAAAACAACGCTTTTTTGCATTCCTGTCTCACTTTCTCTTAGAAACAATGATTTACATCAATCCTTTTACATAATTCTTGTTTCTCATGACATTTCTAACATTGCCCACAATTATCAACTTTCTAAGTCTTTCTGAGCAGGAGAAATTGCAAAACATAGTCATTTCTTCATTGCCGTACAAAAACAACGCTTTTTTGCATTCCTGTCTCACTTTCTCTTGTAAACAATGATTTACATCAATACTTTTACATAATTCTTGTTTCTCATGACATTTCTAACATTGCCCACAATTATCAACTTTCTAAGTCTTTCTGAGCACGAGAAATTGCAAAACATAGTCATTTCTTCATTGCCTTCCAAAAACAACGTTTTTTGCATTCCTGTCTCACTTTCTCTTAGAAAAAATGATTTACATCAATCCTTTTACATAATTCTTGTTTCTCATGACATTTCTAATATTGCCCACAATTATCAACTTTCTAAGTCTTTCTGAGCACGAGAAATCGCAAAACATAGTCATTTCTTCATTGCCGTCCAAAAACAACGCTTTTTGCATTCCTGTCTCACTTTCTCTTAGAAACAATGATTTACATCAATCCTTTTACATAATTCTTGTTTCTCATGACATTTCTAACATTGCCCACAATTATCAACTTTCTAAGTCTTTCTGAGCAGGAGAAATCACAAAACATAGTCATTTCTTCATTGCCGTCCAAAAACAACGCTTTTTTGCATTCCTGTCTCACTTTCTCTTAGAAACAATGATTTACATCAATCCTTTTACATAATTCTTGTTTCTCATGACATTTCTAACATTGCCCACAATTATCAACTTTCTAAGTCTTTCTGAGCAGGAGAAATTGCAAAACATAGTCATTTCTTCATTGCCGTCCAAAAACAACGCTTTTTTGCATTCCTGTCTCACTTTCTCTTGTAAACAATGATTTACATCAATCCTTTTACATAATTCTTGTTTCTCATGACATTTCTAACATTGCCCACAATTATCAACTTTCTAAGTCTTTCTGAGCACGAGAAATCGCGAAATATAGTCATTTCTTCATTGCCGTCCAAAAACAACGCTTTTTTGCATTTCTGTCTCACTTTCTCTTGTAAAAAATGATTTACATCAATCCTTTTACATAATTCTTGTTTCTCATGACATTTCTAACATTGCCCACAATTATCAACTTTCTAAGTCTTTCTGAGCAGGAGAAATTGCAAAACATAGTCATTTCTTCATTGCCGTCCAAAAACAACGCTTTTTTGCATTCCTGTCTCACTTTCTCTTGTAAACAATGATTTACATCAATCCTTTTACATAATTCTTGTTTCTCATGACATTTCTAACATTGCCCACAATTATCAACTTTCTAAGTCTTTCTGAGCACGAGAAATCGCGAAATATAGTCATTTCTTCATTGCCGTCCAAAAACAACGCTTTTTTGCATTTCTGTCTCACTTTCTCTTGTAAAAAATGATTTACATCAATCCTTTTACATAATTCTTGTTTCTCATGACATTTCTAACATTGCCCACATTTATCAACTTTCTAAGTCTTTCTGAGCACGAGAAATTGCAAAACATAGTCATTTCTTCATTGCCGTCCAAAAACAACGCTTTTTTGCATTCCTGTCTCACTTTCTCTTAGAAACAATGATTTACATCAATCCTTTTACATAATTCTTGTTTCTCATGACATTTCTAATATTGCCCACAATTATCAACTTTCTACGTCTTTCTGAGCAGGAGAAATCGCAAAACATAGTCATTTCTTCATTGCCGTCCAAAAACAACGCTTTTTTGCATTCCTGTCTCACTTTCTCTTAGAAACAATGATTTACATCAATCCTTTTACATAATTCTTGTTTCTCATGACATTTCTAACATTGCCCACAATTATCAACTTTCTAAGTCTTTCTGAGCAGGAGAAATCGCAAAACATAGTCATTTCTTCATTGCCGTCCAAAAACAACGCTTTTTTGCATTCCTGTCTCACTTTCTCTTAGAAACAATGATTTACATCAATCCTTTTACATAATTCTTGTTTCTCATGACATTTCTAATATTGCCCACAATTATCAACTTTCTAAGTCTTTCTGAGCACGAGAAATCGCGAAATATAGTCATTTCTTCATTGCCGTCCAAAAACAACGCTTTTTTGCATTTCTGTCTCACTTTCTCTTGTAAACAATGATTTACATCAATCCTTTTACATAATTCTTGTTTCTCATGACATTTCTAACATTGCCCACAATTATCAACTTTCTAAGTCTTTCTGAGCACGAGAAATCGCGAAATATAGTCATTTCTTCATTGCCGTCCAAAAACAACGCTTTTTTGCATTCCTGTCTCACTTTCTCTTAGAAACAATGATTTACATCAATCCTTTTACATAATTCTTGTTTCTCATGACATTTCTAACATTGCCCACAATTATCAACTTTCTAAGTCTTTCTGAGCACGAGAAATCGCGAAATATAGTCATTTCTTCATTGCCGTCCAAAAACAACGCTTTTTTGCATTCCTGTCTCACTTTCTCTTAGAAACAATGATTTACATCAATCCTTTTACATAATTCTTGTTTCTCATGACATTTCTAACATTGCCCACAATTATCAACTTTCTAAGTCTTTCTGAGCACGAGAAATCGCGAAATATAGTCATTTCTTCATTGCCGTCCAAAAACAACGTTTTTTTGCATTCCTGTCTCACTTTCTCTTAGAAACAATGATTTACATCAATCCTTTTACATAATTCTTGTTTCTCATGACATTTCTAACATTGCCCACAATTATCAACTTTCTAAGTCTTTCTGAGCACGAGAAATCGCGAAATATAGTCATTTCTTCATTGCCGTCCAAAAACAACGCTTTTTGCATTTCTGTCTCACTTTCTCTTGTAAACAATGATTTACATCAATCCTTTTACATAATTCTTGTTTCTCATGACATTTCTAACATTGCCCACAATTATCAACTTTCTAAGTCTTTCTGAGCACGAGAAATCGCGAAATATAGTCATTTCTTCATTGCCGTCCAAAAACAACGCTTTTTTGCATTCCTGTCTCACTTTCTCTTAGAAACAATGATTTACATCAATCCTTTTACATAATTCTTGTTTCTCATGACATTTCTAACATTGCCCACAATTATCAACTTTCTAAGTCTTTCTGAGCAGGAGAAATCGCAAAACATAGTCATTTCTTCATTGCCGTCCAAAAACAACGCTTTTTTGCATTCCTGTCTCACTTTCTCTTAGAAACAATGATTTACATCAATCCTTTTACATAATTCTTGTTTCTCATGACATTTCTAACATTGCCCACAATTATCAACTTTCTAAGTCTTTCTGAGCACTAGAAATCGCGAAATATAGTCATTTCTTCATTGCCGTCCAAAAACAACGCTTTTTTGCATTTCTGTCTCACTTTCTCTTGTAAACAATGATTTACATCAATCCTTTTACATAATTCTTGTTTCTCATGACATTTCTAACATTGCCCACAATTATCAACTTTCTAAGTCTTTCTGAACAGGAGAAATTGCAAAACATAGTCATTTCTTAATTGCCGTACAAAAACAACGCTTTTTTGCATTCCTGTCTCACTTTCTCTTAGAAACAATGATTTACATCAATCCTTTTACATAATTCTTGTTTCTCATGACATTTCTAACATTGCCCACAATTATCAACTTTCTAAGTCTTTCTGAACAGGAGAAATTGCAAAACATAGTCATTTCTTCATTGCCGTACAAAAACAACGCTTTTTTGCATTCCTGTCTCACTTTCTCTTAGAAACAATGATTTACATCAATCCTTTTACATAATTCTTGTTTCTCATGACATTTCTAACATTGCCCACAATTATCAACTTTCTAAGTCTTTCTGAGCACTAGAAATCGCGAAATATAGTCATTTCTTCATTGCCGTCCAAAAACAACGCTTTTTTGCATTTCTGTCTCACTTTCTCTTGTAAACAATGATTTACATCAATCCTTTTACATAATTCTTGTTTCTCATGACATTTCTAACATTGCCCACAATTATCAACTTTCTAAGTCTTTCTGAACAGGAGAAATTGCAAAACATAGTCATTTCTTAATTTCCGTACAAAAACAACGCTTTTTTGCATTCCTGTCTCACTTTCTCTTAGAAACAATGATTTACATCAATCCTTTTACATAATTCTTGTTTCTCATGACATTTCTAACATTGCCCACAATTATCAACTTTCTAAGTCTTTCTGAGCACGAGAAATCGCGAAATATAGTCATTTCTTCATTGCCGTCCAAAAACAACGCTTTTTTGCATTTCTGTCTCACTTTCTCTTGTAAACAATGATTTACATCAATCCTTTTACATAATTCTTGTTTCTCATGACATTTCTAACATTGCCCACAATTATCAACTTTCTAAGTCTTTCTGAGCAGGAGAAATCGCAAAACATAGTCATTTCTTCATTGCCGTCCAAAAACAACGCTTTTTTGCATTCCTGTCTCACTTTCTCTTAGAAACAATGATTTACATCAATCCTTTTACATAATTCTTGTTTCTCATGACATTTCTTACATTGCCCACAATTATCAACTTTCTAAGTCTTTCTGAGCAGGAGAAATCGCAAAACATAGTCATTTCTTCATTGCCGTCCAAAAACAACGCTTTTTTGCATTCCTGTCTCACTTTCTCTTAGAAACAATGATTTACATCAATCCTTTTACATAATTCTTGTTTCTCATGACATTTCTAACATTGCCCACAATTATCAACTTTCTAAGTCTTTCTGAGCAGGAGAAATCGCAAAACATAGTCATTTCTTCATTGCCGTCCAAAAACAACGCTTTTTTGCATTCCTGTCTCACTTTCTCTTAGAAACAATGATTTACATCAATCCTTTTACATAATTCTTGTTTCTCATGACATTTCTAACATTGCCCACAATTATCAACTTTCTAAGTCTTTCTGAGCAGGAGAAATCGCAAAACATAGTCATTTCTTCATTGCCGTCCAAAAACAACGCTTTTTTGCATTCCTGTCTCATTTTCTCTTAGAAACAATGATTTACATCAATCCTTTTACATAATTCTTGTTTCTCATGACATTTCTAATATTGCCCACAATTATCAACTTTCTAAGTCTTTCTGAGCACGAGAAATCGCGAAATATAGTCATTTCTTCATTGCCGTCCAAAAACAACGCTTTTTTGCATTTCTGTCTCACTTTCTCTTGTAAACAATGATTTACATCAATCCTTTTACATAATTCTTGTTTCTCATGACATTTCTAACATTGCCCACAATTATCAACTTTCTAAGTCTTTCTGAGCACGAGAAATCGCGAAATATAGTCATTTCTTCATTGCCGTCCAAAAACAACGCTTTTTTGCATTCCTGTCTCACTTTCTCTTAGAAACAATGATTTACATCAATCCTTTTACATAATTCTTGTTTCTCATGACATTTCTAACATTGCCCACAATTATCAACTTTCTAAGTCTTTCTGAGCACGAGAAATCGCGAAATATAGTCATTTCTTCATTGCCGTCCAAAAACAACGCTTTTTTGCATTCCTGTCTCACTTTCTCTTAGAAACAATGATTTACATCAATCCTTTTACATAATTCTTGTTTCTCATGACATTTCTAACATTGCCCACAATTATCAACTTTCTAAGTCTTTCTGAGCACGAGAAATCGCGAAATATAGTCATTTCTTCATTGCCGTCCAAAAACAACGTTTTTTTGCATTCCTGTCTCACTTTCTCTTAGAAACAATGATTTACATCAATCCTTTTACATAATTCTTGTTTCTCATGACATTTCTAACATTGCCCACAATTATCAACTTTCTAAGTCTTTCTGAGCGGGAGAAATCGCGAAATATAGTCATTTCTTCATTGCCGTCCAAAAACAACGCTTTTTTGCATTTCTGTCTCACTTTCTCTTGTAAACAATGATTTACATCAATACTTTTACATAATTCTTGTTTCTCATGACATTTCTAACATTGCCCACAATTATCAACTTTCTAAGTCTTTCTGAGCACGAGAAATTGCAAAACATAGTCATTTCTTCATTGCCTTCCAAAAACAACGTTTTTTGCATTCCTGTCTCACTTTCTCTTAGAAAAAATGATTTACATCAATCCTTTTACATAATTCTTGTTTCTCATGACATTTCTAATATTGCCCACAATTATCAACTTTCTAAGTCTTTCTGAGCAGGAGAAATCGCAAAACATAGTCATTTCTTCATTGCCGTCCAAAAACAACGC
>NW_027446783.1:0-45021 GCF_038048845.1 Mixophyes fleayi | reverse complement strand
AGGGAGACCGGAGTGTAAAAAAGCGTTGTTTTTGGACGGCAATGAAGAAATGACTATGTTTTGCGATTTCTCCTGCTCAGAAAGACTTAGAAAGTTGATAATTGTGGGAAATGTTAGAAATGTCATGAGAAACAAGAATTATGTAAAAGAATTGTTGTAAGTCATTGTTTGCAAGAGAAAGGGAGACCGGAGTGTAAAAAAGCGTTGTTTTTAGACGGCAATGAAGAAATGACTGTTTTGCGATTTCTCTTGCTCAGAAAGACTTAGAAAGTTGATAATTGTGGGCAATGTTAGAAATGTCATGAGAAACAAGAATTATGTAAAAGAATTGATGTAAGTCATTGTTTCCAAGAGAAAGGGAGACAGGAGTGTAAAAAAGCGTTGTTTTTGGACGGCAATGAAGAAATGACTATGTTTTGCGATTTCTCCAGCTCAAAAAGACTTAGAAAGTTGATTATTGTGGGCAATGTAAGAAATGTCATGAGAAACAAGAATTATGTAAAAGAATTGATGTAAGTCATTGTTTCCAAGAGAAAAGGAGACAGGAGTGTAAAAAAGCGTTGTTTTTGGACGCCAATGAAGAAATGACTGTTTTGCGATTTCTCCTGCTCAGAAAGACTTAGAAAGTTGATAATTGTGGGCAATGTTAGAAATGTCATGAGAAACAAGAATTATGTAAAAGAACTGATGTAAGTCATTGTTTCCAAGAGAAAGGGAGACCGGAGTGTAAAAAAGCGTTGTTTTTGGACGGCAATGAAGAAATGACTATGTTTTGCGATTTCTCCTGCTCAGAAAGACTTAGAAAGTTGATAATTGTGGGAAATGTTAGAAATGTCATGAGAAACAAGAATTATGTAAAAGAATTGTTGTAAGTCATTGTTTAAAAGAGAAAGGGAGACCGGAGTGTAAAAAAGCGTTGTTTTTAGACGGCAATGAAGAAATGACTGTTTTGCGATTTCTCTTGCTCAGAAAGACTTAGAAAGTTGATAATTGTGGGCAATGTTAGAAATGTCATGAGAAACAAGAATTATGTAAAAGAATTGATGTAAGTCATTGTTTCCAAGAGAAAGGGAGACAGGAGTGTAAAAAAGCGTTGTTTTTGGACGGCAATGAAGAAATGACTATGTTTTGCGATTTCTCCTGCTCAAAAAGACTTAGAAAGTTGATTATTGTGGGCAATGTTAGAAATGTCATGAGAAACAAGAATTATGTAAAAGAATTGATGTAAGTCATTGTTTCCAAGAAAAAGGGAGACAGGAGTGTAAAAAAGCGTTGTTTTTGGACGGCAATGAAGAAATGACTATGTTTTGCGATTTCTCCTGCTCAGAAAGACTTAGAAAGTTGATAATTGTGGGCAATGTTAGAAATGTCATGAGAAACAAGAATTATGTAAAAAAATTGATGTAAGTCATTGTTTCCAAGAGAAAGGGAGACCGGAGTGTAAAATAGCGTTGTTTTTGGACGCCAATGAAGAAATGACTGTTTTGCGATTTCTCTTGCTCAGAAAGACTTAGAAAGTTGATAATTGTGGGCAATGTTAGAAATGTCATGAGAAACAAGAATTATGTAAAAGAATTGATGTAAGTCATTGTTTCCAAGAGAAAGGGAGACAGGAGTGTAAAAAAGCGTTGTTTTTGGACGGCAATGAAGAAATGACTATGTTTTGCGATTTCTCCTGCTCAGAAAGACTTAGAAAGTTGATAATTGTGGGCAATGTTAGAAATGTCATGAGAAACAAGAATTATGTAAAAGAATTGATGTAAGTCATTGTTTCCAAGAGAAAGGGAGAGCGGAGTGTAAAAAAGCGTTGTTTTTGGACGGCAATGAAGAAATGACTGTTTTGCGATTTCTCTTGCTCAGAAAGACTTAGAAAGTTGATAATTGTGGGCAATGTTAGAAATGTCATGAGAAACAAGAATTATGTAAAAGAACTGATGTAAGTCATTGTTTCCAAGAGAAAGGGAGACCGGAGTGTAAAAAAGCGTTGTTTTTGGACGGCAATGAAGAAATGACTATGTTTTGCGATTTCTCCTGCTCAGAAAGACTTAGAAAGTTGATAATTGTGGGAAATGTTAGAAATGTCATGAGAAACAAGAATTATGTAAAAGAATTGATGTAAGTCATTGTTTCCAAGAGAAAGGGAGACCGGAGTGTAAAAAAGCGTTGTTTTTAGACGGCAATGAAGAAATGACTGTTTTGCGATTTCTCTTGCTCAGAAAGACTTAGAAAGTTGATAATTGTGGGCAATGTTAGAAATGTCATGAGAAACAAGAATTATGTAAAAGAATTGATGTAAGTCATTGTTTCCAAGAGAAAGGGAGACAGGAGTGTAAAAAAGCGTTGTTTTTGGACGGCAATAAAGAAATGACTATGTTTTGCGATTTCTCCTGCTCAAAAAGACTTAGAAAGTTGATTATTGTGGGCAATGTAAGAAATGTCATGAGAAACAAGAATTATGTAAAAGAATTGATGTAAGTCATTGTTTCCAAGAGAAAGGGAGAGCGGAGTGTAAAAAAGCGTTGTTTTTGGACGGCAATGAAGAAATGACTGTTTTGCGATTTCTCTTGCTCAGAAAGACTTAGAAAGTTGATAATTGTGGGCAATGTTAGAAATGTCATGAGAAACAAGAATTATGTAAAAGAACTGATGTAAGTCATTGTTTCCAAGAGAAAGGGAGACCGGAGTGTTAAAAAGCGTTGTTTTTGGACGGCAATGAAGAAATGACTATGTTTTGCGATTTCTCCTGCTCAGAAAGACTTAGAAAGTTGATAATTGTGGGAAATGTTAGAAATGTCATGAGAAACAAGAATTATGTAAAAGAATTGTTGTAAGTCATTGTTTCCAAGAGAAAGGGAGACCGGAGTGTAAAAAAGCGTTGTTTTTAGACGGCAATTAAGAAATGACTGTTTTGCGATTTCTCTTGCTCAGAAAGACTTAGAAAGTTGATAATTGTGGGCAATGTTAGAAATGTCATGAGAAACAAGAATTATGTAAAAGAATTGATGTAAGTCATTGTTTCCAAGAGAAAGGGAGACAGGAGTGTAAAAAAGCGTTGTTTTTGGACGGCAATGAAGAAATGACTATGTTTTGCGATTTCTCCTGCTCAAAAAGACTTAGAAAGTTGATTATTGTGGGCAATGTAAGAAATGTCATGAGAAACAAGAATTATGTAAAAGAATTGATGTAAGTCATTGTTTCCAAGAGAAAGGGAGACAGGAGTGTAAAAAAGCGTTGTTTTTGGACGGCAATGAAGAAATGACTGTTTTGCGATTTCTCTTGCTCAGAATGACTTAGAAAGTTGATAATTGTGGGCAATGTTAGAAATGTCATGAGAAACAAGAATTATGTAAAAAAATTGATGTAAGTCATTGTTTCCAAGAGAAAGGGAGACCGGAGTGTAAAAAAGCGTTGTTTTTGGACGCCAATGAAGAAATGACTGTTTTGCGATTTCTCTTGCTCAGAAAGACTTAGAAAGTTGATAATTGTGGGCAATGTTAGAAATGTCATGAGAAACAAGAATTATGTAAAAGAATTGATGTAAGTCATTGTTTCCAAGAGAAAGGGAGACAGGAGTGTAAAAAAGCGTTGTTTTTGGACGGCAATGAAGAAATGACTATGTTTTGCGATTTCTCCTGCTCAGAAAGACTTAGAAAGTTGATAATTGTGGGAAATGTTAGAAATGTCATGAGAAACAAGAATTATGTAAAAGAATTGATGTAAGTCATTGTTTCCAAGAGAAAGGGAGACCGGAGTGTAAAAAAGCGTTGTTTTTGGACGGCAATGAAGAAATGACTATGTTTTGCGATTTCTCCTGCTCAGAAAGACTTAGAAAGTTGATAATTGTGGGAAATGTTAGAAATGTCATGAGAAACAAGAATTATGTAAAAGAATTGATGTAAGTCATTGTTTCCAAGAGAAAGGGAGACCGGAGTGTAAAAAAGCGTTGTTTTTAGACGGCAATGAAGAAATGACTGTTTTGCGATTTCTCTTGCTCAGAAAGACTTAGAAAGTTGATAATTGTGGGCAATGTTAGAAATGTCATGAGAAACAAGAATTATGTAAAAGAATTGATGTAAGTCATTGTTTCCAAGAGAAAGGGAGACAGGAGTGTAAAAAAGCGTTGTTTTTGGACGGCAATGAAGAAATGACTATGTTTTGCGATTTCTCCTCCTCAAAAAGACTTAGAAAGTTGATTATTGTGGGCAATGTAAGAAATGTCATGAGAAACAAGAATTATGTAAAAGAATTGATGTAAGTCATTGTTTCCAAGAGAAAGGGAGACAGGAGTGTAAAAAAGCGTTGTTTTTGGACGGCAATGAAGAAATGACTGTTTTGCGATTTCTCCTGCTCAGAAAGACTTAGAAAGTTGATAATTGTGGGCAATGTTAGAAATGTCATGAGAAACAAGAATTATGTAAAAGAATTGATGTAAGTCATTGTTTCCAAGAGAAAGGGAGAGCGGAGTGTAAAAAAGCGTTGTTTTTGGACGGCAATGAAGAAATGACTATGTTTTGCGATTTCTCTTGCTCAGAAAGACTTAGAAAGTTGATAATTGTGGGCAATGTTAGAAATGTCATGAGAAACAAGAATTATGTAAAAGAACTGATGTAAGTCATTGTTTCCAAGAGAAAGGGAGACCGGAGTGTAAAAAAGCGTTGTTTTTGGACGGCAATGAAGAAATGACTGTTTTGCGATTTCTCTTGCTCAGAAAGACTTAGAAAGTTGATAATTGTGGGCAATGTTAGAAATGTCATGAGAAACAAGAATTATGTAAAAGAATTGATGTAAGTCATTGTTTCCAAGAGAAAGGGAGACAGGAGTGTAAAAAAGCGTTGTTTTTGGACGGCAATGAAGAAATGACTGTTTTGCGATTTCTCTTGCTCAGAAAGACTTAGATAGTTGATAATTGTGGGCAATGTTAGAAATGTCATGAGAAACAAGAATTATGTAAAAGAACTGATGTAAGTCATTGTTTCCAAGAGAAAGGGAGACCGGAGTGTAAAAAAGCGTTGTTTTTGGACGGCAATGAAGAAATGACTATGTTTTGCGATTTCTCCTGCTCAGAAAGACTTAGAAAGTTGATAATTGTGGGCAATGTTAGAAATGTCATGAGAAACAAGAATTATGTAAAAAAATTGATGTAAGTCATTGTTTCATAGAGAAAGGGAGACCGGAGTGTAAAAAAGCGTTGTTTTTGGACGCCAATGAAGAAATGACTGTTTTGCGATTTCTCTTGCTCAGAAAGACTTAGAAAGTTGATAATTGTGGGCAATGTTAGAAATGTCATGAGAAACAAGAATTATGTAAAAGAATTGATGTAAGTCATTGTTTCCAAGAGAAAGGGAGACAGGAGTGTAAAAAAGCGTTGTTTTTGGACGGCAATGAAGAAATGACTATGTTTTGCGATTTCTCCTGCTCAGAAAGACTTAGAAAGTTGATAATTGTGGGAAATGTTAGAAATGTCATGAGAAACAAGAATTATGTAAAAGAATTGATGTAAGTCATTGTTTCCAAGAGAAAGGGAGACAGGAGTGTAAAAAAGCGTTGTTTTTGGACGCCAATGAAGAAATGACTGTTTTGCGATTTCTCCTGCTCAGAAAGACTTAGAAAGTTGATAATTGTGGGCAATGTTAGAAATGTCATGAGAAACAAGAATTATGTAAAAGAATTGATGTAAGTCATTGTTTCCAAGAGAAAGGGAGAGCGGAGTGTAAAAAAGCGTTGTTTTTGGACGGCAATGAAGAAATGACTGTTTTGCGATTTCTCTTGCTCAGAAAGACTTAGAAAGTTGATAATTGTGGGCAATGTTAGAAATGTCATGAGAAACAAGAATTATGTAAAAGAACTGATGTAAGTCATTGTTTCCAAGAGAAAGGGAGACCGGAGTGTAAAAAAGCGTTGTTTTTGGACGGCAATGAAGAAATGACTATGTTTTGCGATTTCTCCTGCTCAGAAAGACTTAGAAAGTTGATAATTGTGGGAAATGTTAGAAATGTCATGAGAAACAAGAATTATGTAAAAGAATTGATGTAAGTCATTGTTTCCAAGAGAAAGGGAGACCGGAGTGTAAAAAAGCGTTGTTTTTAGACGGCAATGAAGAAATGACTGTTTTGCGATTTCTCTTGCTCAGAAAGACTTAGAAAGTTGATAATTGTGGGCAATGTTAGAAATGTCATGAGAAACAAGAATTATGTAAAAGAATTGATGTAAGTCATTGTTTCCAAGAGAAAGGGAGAGCGGAGTGTAAAAAAGCGTTGTTTTTGGACGGCAATGAAGAAATGACTGTTTTGCGATTTCTCCTGCTCAGAAAGACTTAGAAAGTTGATAATTGTGGGCAATGTTAGAAATGTCATAAGAAACAAGAATTATGTAAAAGAATTGATGTAAGTCATTGTTTCCAAGAGAAAGGGAGAGCGGAGTGTAAAAAAGCGTTGTTTTTGGACGGCAATGAAGAAATGACTGTTTTGCGATTTCTCCTGCTCAGAAAGACTTAGAAAGTTGATAATTGTGGGCAATGTTAGAAATGTCATGAGAAACAAGAATTATGTAAAAGAACTGATGTAAGTCATTGTTTCCAAGAGAAAGGGAGACCGGAGTGTAAAAAAGCGTTGTTTTTGGACGGCAATGAAGAAATGACTATGTTTTGCGATTTCTCTTGCTCAGAAAGACTTAGAAAGTTGATAATCGTGGGCAATGTTAGAAATGTCATGAGAAACAAGAATTATGTAAAAGAATTGATGTAAGTCATTGTTTCCAAGAGAAAGGGAGACCGGAGTGTAAAAAAGCGTTGTTTTTGGACGCCAATGAAGAAATGACTGTTTTGCGATTTCTCTTGCTCAGAAAGACTTAGAAAGTTGATAATTGTGGGCAATGTTAGAAATGTCATGAGAAACAAGAATTATGTAAAAGAATTGATGTAAGTCATTGTTTCCAAGAGAAAGGGAGACAGGAGTGTAAAAAAGCGTTGTTTTTGGACGGCAATGAAGAAATGACTATGTTTTGCGATTTCTCCTGCTCAGAAAGACTTAGAAAGTTGATAATTGTGGGCAATGTTAGAAATGTCATGAGAAACAAGAATTATGTAAAAAAATTGATGTAAGTCATTGTTTCCAAGAGAAAGGGAGACCGGAGTGTAAAAAAGCGTTGTTTTTGGACGCCAATGAAGAAATGACTGTTTTGCGATTTCTCTTGCTCAGAAAGACTTAGAAAGTTGATAATTGTGGGCAATGTTAGAAATGTCATGAGAAACAAGAATTATGTAAAAGAATTGATGTAAGTCATTGTTTCCAAGAGAAAGGGAGACAGGATTGTAAAAAAGCGTTGTTTTTGGACGGCAATGAAGAAATGACTATGTTTTGCGATTTCTCCTGCTCAGAAAGACTTAGAAAGTTGATAATTGTGGGAAATGTTAGAAATGTCATGAGAAACAAGAATTATGTAAAAGAATTGATGTAAGTCATTGTTTCCAAGAGAAAGGGAGACAGGAGTGTAAAAAAGCGTTGTTTTTGGACGCCAATGAAGAAATGACTGTTTTGTGATTTTTCCTGCTCAGAAAGACTTAGAAAGTTGATAATTGTGGGCAATGTTAGAAATGTCATGAGAAACAAGAATTATGTAAAAGAATTGATGTAAGTCATTGTTTCCAAGAGAAAGGGAGACCGGAGTGTAAAAAAGCGTTGTTTTTAGACGGCAATGAAGAAATGACTGTTTTGCGATTTCTCTTGCTCAGAAAGACTTAGAAAGTTGATAATTGTGGGCAATGTTAGAAATGTCATGAGAAACAAGAATTATGTAAAAGAATTGATGTAAGTCATTGTTTCCAAGAGAAAGGGAGACAGGAGTGTAAAAAAGCGTTGTTTTTGGACGGCAATGAAGAAATGACTGTTTTGCGATTTCTCCTGCTCAGAAAGACTTAGAAAGTTGATAATTGTGGGCAATGTTAGAAATGTCATAAGAAACAAGAATTATGTAAAAGAATTGATGTAAGTCATTGTTTCCAAGAGAAAGGGAGAGCGGAGTGTAAAAAAGCGTTGTTTTTGGACGGCAATGAAAAAATGACTGTTTTGCGATTTCTCCTGCTCAGAAAGACTTAGAAAGTTGATAATTGTGGGCAATGTTAGAAATGTCATGAGAAACAAGAATTATG
The DNA here is from genome assembly GCF_038048845.1 of Mixophyes fleayi. Classification (NCBI taxonomy): domain Eukaryota; kingdom Metazoa; phylum Chordata; class Amphibia; order Anura; family Limnodynastidae; genus Mixophyes; species Mixophyes fleayi. The sequence continues at coordinate 36,875 of NW_027446783.1, read as the reverse complement.
TAAAAGAACTGATGTAAGTCATTGTTTCCAAGAGAAAGGGAGACCGGAGTGTAAAAAAGCGTTGTTTTTGGACGGCAATGAAGAAATGACTATGTTTTGCGATTTCTCTTGCTCAGAAAGACTTAGAAAGTTGATAATCGTGGGCAATGTTAGAAATGTCATGAGAAACAAGAATTATGTAAAAGAATTGATGTAAGTCATTGTTTCCAAGAGAAAGGGAGACCGGAGTGTAAAAAAGCGTTGTTTTTGGACGCCAATGAAGAAATGACTGTTTTGCGATTTCTCTTGCTCAGAAAGACTTAGAAAGTTGATAATCGTGGGCAATGTTAGAAATGTCATGAGAAACAAGAATTATGTAAAAGAATTGATGTAAGTCATTGTTTCCAAGAGAAAGGGAGACAGGAGTGTAAAAAAGCGTTGTTTTTGGACGGCAATGAAGAAATGACTGTTTTGCGATTTCTCTTGCTCAGAAAGACTTAGAAAGTTGATAATTGTGGGCAATGTTAGAAATGTCATGAGAAACAAGAATTATGTAAAAAAATTGATGTAAGTCATTGTTTCCAAGAGAAAGGGAGACCGGAGTGTAAAAAAGCGTTGTTTTTGGACGGCAATGAAGAAATGACTGTTTTGCGATTTCTCCTGCTCAGAAAGACTTAGAAAGTTGATAATTGTGGGCAATGTTAGAAATGTCATGAGAAACAAGAATTATGTAAAAGAATTGATGTAAGTCATTGTTTCCAAGAGAAAGGGAGACAGAAGTGTAAAAAAGCGTTGTTTTTGGACGGCAATGAAGAAATGACTATGTTTTGCGATTTCTCCTGCTCAGAAAGACTTAGAAAGTTGATAATTGTGGGAAATGTTAGAAATGTCATGAGAAACAAGAATTATGTAAAAGAATTGATGTAAGTCATTGTTTCCAAGAGAAAGGGAGACAGGAGTGTAAAAAAGCGTTGTTTTTGGACGCCAATGAAGAAATGACTGTTTTGCGATTTCTCCTGCTCAGAAAGACTTAGAAAGTTGATAATTGTGGGCAATGTTAGAAATGTCATGAGAAACAAGAATTATGTAAAAGAAATGATGTAAGTCATTGTTTCCAAGAGAAAGGGAGAGCGGAGTGTAAAAAAGCGTTGTTTTTGGACGGCAATGAAAAAATGACTGTTTTGCGATTTCTCCTGCTCAGAAAGACTTAGAAAGTTGATAATTGTGGGCAATGTTAGAAATGTCATGAGAAACAAGAATTATGTAAAAGAACTGATGTAAGTCATTGTTTCCAAGAGAAAGGGAGACCGGAGTGTAAAAAAGCGTTGTTTTTGGACGGCAATGAAGAAATGACTATGTTTTGCGATTTCTCTTGCTCAGAAAGACTTAGAAAGTTGATAATCGTGGGCAATGTTAGAAATGTCATGAGAAACAAGAATTATGTAAAAGAATTGATGTAAGTCATTGTTTCCAAGAGAAAGGGAGACCGGAGTGTAAAAAAGCGTTGTTTTTGGACGCCAATGAAGAAATGACTGTTTTGCGATTTCTCTTGCTCAGAAAGACTTAGAAAGTTGATAATCGTGGGCAATGTTAGAAATGTCATGAGAAACAAGAATTATGTAAAAGAATTGATGTAAGTCATTGTTTCCAAGAGAAAGGGAGACAGGAGTGTAAAAAAGCGTTGTTTTTGGACGGCAATGAAGAAATGACTATGTTTTGCGATTTCTCCTGCTCAGAAAGACTTAGAAAGTTGATAATTGTGGGCAATGTTAGAAATGTCATGAGAAACAAGAATTATGTAAAAAAATTGATGTAAGTCATTGTTTCCAAGAGAAAGGGAGACCGGAGTGTAAAAAAGCGTTGTTTTTGGACGCCAATGAAGAAATGACTGTTTTGCGATTTCTCTTGCTCAGAAAGACTTAGAAAGTTGATAATTGTGGGCAATGTTAGAAATGTCATGAGAAACAAGAATTATGTAAAAGAATTGATGTAAGTCATTGTTTCCAAGAGAAAGGGAGACAGAAGTGTAAAAAAGCGTTGTTTTTGGACGGCAATGAAGAAATGACTATGTTTTGCGATTTCTCCTGCTCAGAAAGACTTAGAAAGTTGATAATTGTGGGAAATGTTAGAAATGTCATGAGAAACAAGAATTATGTAAAAGAATTGATGTAAGTCATTGTTTCCAAGAGAAAGGGAGACAGGAGTGTAAAAAAGCGTTGTTTTTGGACGCCAATGAAGAAATGACTGTTTTGCGATTTCTCTTGCTCAGAAAGACTTAGAAAGTTGATAATTGTGGGCAATGTTAGAAATGTCATGAGAAACAAGAATTATGTAAAAGAACTGATGTAAGTCATTGTTTCCAAGAGAAAGGGAGACCGGAGTGTAAAAAAGCGTTGTTTTTGGACGGCAATGAAGAAATGACTATGTTTTGCGATTTCTCCTGCTCAGAAAGACTTAGAAAGTTGATAATTGTGGGCAATGTTAGAAATGTCATGAGAAACAAGAATTATGTAAAAAAATTGATGTAAGTCATTGTTTCCAAGAGAAAGGGAGACCGGAGTGTAAAAAAGCGTTGTTTTTGGACGCCAATGAAGAAATGACTGTTTTGCGATTTCTCTTGCTCAGAAAGACTTAGAAAGTTGATAATTGTGGGCAATGTTAGAAATGTCATGAGAAACAAGAATTATGTAAAAGAATTGATGTAAGTCATTGTTTCCAAGAGAAAGGGAGACCGGAGTGTAAAAAAGCGTTGTTTTTGGACGCCAATGAAGAAATGACTGTTTTGCGATTTCTCTTGCTCAGAAAGACTTAGAAAGTTGATAATTGTGGGCAATGTTAGAAATGTCATGAGAAACAAGAATTATGTAAAAGAATTGATATAAGTCATTGTTTCCAAGAGAAAGGGAGACAGGAGTGTAAAAAAGCGTTGTTTTTGGACGGCAATGAAGAAATGACTATGTTTTGCGATTTCTCCTGCTCAGAAAGACTTAGAAAGTTGATAATTGTGGGAAATGTTAGAAATGTCATGAGAAACAAGAATTATGTAAAAGAATTGATGTAAGTCATTGTTTCCAAGAGAAAGGGAGACAGGAGTGTAAAAAAGCGTTGTTTTTGGACGCCAATGAAGAAATGACTGTTTTGCGATTTCTCCTGCTCAGAAAGACTTAGAAAGTTGATAATTGTGGGCAATGTTAGAAATGTCATGAGAAACAAGAATTATGTAAAAGAATTGATGTAAGTCATTGTTTCCAAGAGAAAGGGAGAGCGGAGTGTAAAAAAGCGTTGTTTTTGGACGGCAATGAAGAAATGACTGTTTTGCGATTTCTCTTGCTCAGAAAGACTTAGAAAGTTGATAATTGTGGGCAATGTTAGAAATGTCATGAGAAACAAGAATTATGTAAAAGAACTGATGTAAGTCATTGTTTCCAAGAGAAAGGGAGACCGGAGTGTAAAAAAGCGTTGTTTTTGGACGGCAATGAAGAAATGACTATGTTTTGCGATTTCTCCTGCTCAGAAAGACTTAGAAAGTTGATAATTGTGGGCAATGTTAGAAATGTCATGAGAAACAAGAATTATGTAAAAAAATTGATGTAAGTCATTGTTTCCAAGAGAAAGGGAGACCGGAGTGTAAAAAAGCGTTGTTTTTGGACGCCAATGAAGAAATGACTGTTTTGCGATTTCTCTTGCTCAGAAAGACTTAGAAAGTTGATAATTGTGGGCAATGTTAGAAATGTCATGAGAAACAAGAATTATGTAAAAGAATTGATGTAAGTCATTGTTTCCAAGAGAAAGGGAGACAGGAGTGTAAAAAAGCGTTGTTTTTGGACGGCAATGAAGAAATGACTATATTTTGCGATTTCTCCTGCTCAGAAAGACTTAGAAAGTTGATAATTGTGGGCAATGTTAGAAATGTCATGAGAAACAAGAATTATGTAAAAAAATTGATGTAAGTCATTGTTTCCAAGAGAAAGGGAGACCGGAGTGTAAAAAAGCGTTGTTTTTGGACGCCAATGAAGAAATGACTGTTTTGCGATTTCTCTTGCTCAGAAAGACTTAGAAAGTTGATAATTGTGGGCAATGTTAGAAATGTCATGAGAAACAAGAATTATGTAAAAGAATTGATATAAGTCATTGTTTCCAAGAGAAAGGGAGACAGGAGTGTAAAAAAGCGTTGTTTTTGGACGGCAATGAAGAAATGACTATGTTTTGCGATTTCTCCTGCTCAGAAAGACTTAGAAAGTTGATAATTGTGGGAAATGTTAGAAATGTCATGAGAAACAAGAATTATGTAAAAGAATTGATGTAAGTCATTGTTTCCAAGAGAAAGGGAGACAGGAGTGTAAAAAAGCGTTGTTTTTGGACGCCAATGAAGAAATGACTGTTTTGCGATTTCTCCTGCTCAGAAAGACTTAGAAAGTTGATAATTGTGGGCAATGTTAGAAATGTCATGAGAAACAAGAATTATGTAAAAGAATTGATGTAAGTCATTGTTTCCAAGAGAAAGGGAGAGCGGAGTGTAAAAAAGCGTTGTTTTTGGACGGCAATGAAGAAATGACTGTTTTGCGATTTCTCTTGCTCAGAAAGACTTAGAAAGTTGATAATTGTGGGCAATGTTAGAAATGTCATGAGAAACAAGAATTATGTAAAAGAACTGATGTAAGTCATTGTTTCCAAGAGAAAGGGAGACCGAGTGTAAAAAAGCGTTGTTTTTAGACGGCAATGAAGAAATGACTGTTTTGCGATTTCTCTTGCTCAGAAAGACTTAGAAGTTGATAATTGTGGGCAATGTTAGAAATGTCATGAGAAACAAGAATTATGTAAAAGAACTGATGTAAGTCATTGTTTCCAAGAGAAAGGGAGACCGGAGTGTAAAAAAGCGTTGTTTTTGGACGGCAATGAAGAAATGACTATGTTTTGCGATTTCTCTTGCTCAGAAAGACTTAGAAAGTTGATAATCGTGGGCAATGTTAGAAATGTCATGAGAAACAAGAATTATGTAAAAGAATTGATGTAAGTCATTGTTTCCAAGAGAAAGGGAGACCGGAGTGTAAAAAAGCGTTGTTTTTGGACGCCAATGAAGAAATGACTGTTTTGCGATTTCTCTTGCTCAGAAAGACTTAGAAAATTGATAATTGTGGGCAATGTTAGAAATGTCATGAGAAACAAGAATTATGTAAAAGAATTGATGTAAGTCATTGTTTCCAAGAGAAAGGGAGACAGGAGTGTAAAAAAGCGTTGTTTTTGGACGGCAATGAAGAAATGACTATGTTTTGCGATTTCTCCTGCTCAGAAAGACTTAGAAAGTTGATAATTGTGGGCAATGTTAGAAATGTCATGAGAAACAAGAATTATGTAAAAAAATTGATGTAAGTCATTGTTTCCAAGAGAAAGGGAGACCGGAGTGTAAAAAAGCGTTGTTTTTGGACGCCAATGAAGAAATGACTGTTTTGCGATTTCTCTTGCTCAGAAAGACTTAGAAAGTTGATAATTGTGGGCAATGTTAGAAATGTCATGAGAAACAAGAATTATGTAAAAGAATTGATGTAAGTCATTGTTTCCAAGAGAAAGGGAGACAGGAGTGTAAAAAAGCGTTGTTTTTGGACGGCAATGAAGAAATGACTATGTTTTGCGATTTCTCCTGCTCAGAAAGACTTAGAAAGTTGATAATTGTGGGAAATGTTAGAATGTCATGAGAAACAAGAATTATGTAAAAGAATTGATGTAAGTCATTGTTTCCAAGAGAAAGGGAGACAGGAGTGTAAAAAAGCGTTGTCTTTTTGGACGCCAATGAAGAAATGACTGTTTTGCGATTTCTCTTGCTCAGAAAGACTTAGAAAGTTGATAATTGTGGGCAATGTTAGAAATGTCATGAGAAACAAGAATTATGTAAAAGAACTGATGTAAGTCATTGTTTCCAAGAGAAAGGGAAACCGGAGTGTAAAAAAGCGTTGTTTTTGGACGCAATGAAGAAATGACTATGTTTTGCGATTTCTCCTGCTCAGAAAGACTTAGAAAGTTGATAATTGTGGGAAATGTTAGAAATGTCATGAGAAACAAGAATTATGTAAAAGAATTGATGTAAGTCATTGTTTCCAAGAGAAAGGGAGACCGGAGTGTAAAAAAGCGTTGTTTTTAGACGGCAATGAAGAAATGACTGTTTTGCGATTTCTCTTGCTCAGAAAGACTTAGAAAGTTGATAATTGTGGGCAATGTTAGAAATGTCATGAGAAACAAGAATTATGTAAAAGAATTGATGTAAGTCATTGTTTCCAAGAGAAAGGGAGACAGGAGTGTAAAAAAGCGTTGTTTTTGGACGGCAATGAAGAAATGACTATGTTTTGCGATTTCTCCTGCTCAAAAAGACTTAGAAAGTTGATTATTGTGGGCAATGTAAGAAATGTCATGAGAAACAAGAATTATGTAAAAGAATTGATGTAAGTCATTGTTTCCAAGAGAAGGGAGACAGGAGTGTAAAAAAGCGTTGTTTTTGGACGGCAATGAAGAAATGACTATGTTTTGCGATTTCTCCTGCTCAAAAAGACTTAGAAAGTTGATTATTGTGGGCAATGTAAGAAATGTCATGAGAAACAAGAATTTATGTAAAAGAATTGATGTAAGTCATTGTTTCCAAGAGAAAGGGAGACAGGAGTGTAAAAAAGCGTTGTTTTGGACGGCAATGAAGAAATGACTATGTTTTGCGATTTCTCCTGCTCAGAAAAGACTTAGAAAGTTGATAATTGTGGGAAATGTTAGAAATGTCATGAGAAACAAGAATTATGTAAAAGAATTGATGTAAGTCATTGTTTCCAAGAGAAAGGGAGACAGGAGTGTAAAAAAGCGTTGTTTTTGGACGGCAATGAAGAATGACTATGTTTTGCGATTTCTCCTGCTCAGAAAGACTTAGAAAGTTGATAATTGTGGGCAATGTTAGAAATGTCATGAGAAACAAGAATTATGTAAAAGAATTGATGTAAGTCATTGTTTCCAAGAGAAAGGGAGAGCGGAGTGTAAAAAAGCGTTGTTTTTGGACGGCAATGAAGAAATGACTGTTTTGCGATTTCTCTTGCTCAGAAAGACTTAGAAAGTTGATAATTGTGGGCAATGTTAGAAATGTCATGAGAAACAAGAATTATGTAAAAGAATTGATGTAAGTCATTGTTTCCAAGAGAAAGGGAGAGCGGAGTGTAAAAAGCGTTGTTTTTGGACGGCATGAAGAAATGACTGTTTTGCGATTTCTCTTGCTCAGAAAGACTTAGAAAGTTGATAATTGTGGGCAATGTTAGAAATGTCATGAGAAACAAGAATTATGTAAAAGAACTGATGTAAGTCATTGTTTCCAAGAGAAAGGGAGACCGGAGTGTAAAAAAGCGTTGTTTTTGGACGGCAATGAAGAAATGACTATGTTTTGCGATTTCTCCTGCTCAGAAAGACTTAGAAAGTTGATAATTGTGGGAAATGTTAGAAATGTCATGAGAAACAAGAATTATGTAAAAGAATTGATGTAAGTCATTGTTTCCAAGAGAAAGGGAGACCGGAGTGTAAAAAAGCGTTGTTTTTAGACGGCAATGAAGAAATGACTGTTTTGCGATTTCTCTTGCTCAGAAAGACTTAGAAAGTTGATAATTGTGGGCAATGTTAGAAATGTCATGAGAAACAAGAATTATGTAAAAGAATTGATGTAAGTCATTGTTTCCAAGAGAAAGGGAGACCGGAGTGTAAAAAAGCGTTGTTTTTGGACGCCAATGAAGAAATGACTGTTTTGCGATTTCTCTTGCTCAGAAAGACTTAGAAAGTTGATAATTGTGGGCAATGTTAGAAATGTCATGAGAAACAAGAATTATGTAAAAGAATTGATGTAAGTCATTGTTTCAAGAGAAAGGGAGACAGGAGTGTAAAAAAGCGTTGTTTTTGACGGCAATGAAGAAATGACTATGTTTTAGCGATTTCTCCTGCTCAGAAAGACTTAGAAAGTTGATAATTGTGGGCAATGTTAGAAATGTCATGAGAAACAAGAATTATGTAAAAAAATTGATGTAAGTCATTGTTTCCAAGAGAAAGGGAGACCGGAGTGTAAAAAAGCGTTGTTTTTGGACGCCAATGAAGAAATGACTGTTTTGCGATTTCTCTTGCTCAGAAAGACTTAGAAAGTTGATAATTGTGGGCAATGTTAGAAATGTCATGAGAAACAAGAATTATGTAAAAGAATTGATGTAAGTCATTGTTTCCAAGAGAAAGGGAGACAGGAGTGTAAAAAAGCGTTGTTTTTGGACGGCAATGAAGAAATGACTATGTTTTGCGATTTCTCCTGCTCAGAAAGACTTAGAAAGTTGATAATTGTGGGAAATGTTAGAAATGTCATGAGAAACAAGAATTATGTAAAAGAATTGATGTAAGTCATTGTTTCCAAGAGAAAGGGAGACAGGAGTGTAAAAAAGCGTTGTTTTTGGACGCCAATGAAGAAATGACTGTTTTGCGATTTTTCCTGCTCAGAAAGACTTAGAAAGTTGATAATTGTGGGCAATGTTAGAAATGTCATGAGAAACAAGAATTATGTAAAAGAATTGATGTAAGTCATTGTTTCCAAGAGAAAGGGAGAGCGGAGTGTAAAAAAGCGTTGTTTTTGGACGGCAATGAAGAAATGACTGTTTTGCGATTTCTCTTGCTCAGAAAGACTTAGAAAGTTGATAATTGTGGGCAATGTTAGAAATGTCATGAGAAACAAGAATTATGTAAAAGAACTGATGTAAGTCATTGTTTCCAAGAGAAAGGGAGACCGGAGTGTAAAAAAGCGTTGTTTTTGGACGGCAATGAAGAAATGACTATGTTTTGCGATTTCTCCTGCTCAGAAAGACTTAGAAAGTTGATAATTGTGGGAAATGTTAGAAATGTCATGAGAAACAAGAATTATGTAAAAGAATTGATGTAAGTCATTGTTTCCAAGAGAAAGGGAGACCGGAGTGTAAAAAAGCGTTGTTTTTAGACGGCAATGAAGAAATGACTGTTTTGCGATTTCTCTTGCTCAGAAAGACTTAGAAAGTTGATAATTGTGGGCAATGTTAGAAATGTCATGAGAAACAAGAATTATGTAAAAGAATTGATGTAAGTCATTGTTTCCAAGAGAAAGGGAGACAGGAGTGTAAAAAAGCGGTTTTTGGACGGCAATGAAGAAATGACTATGTTTTGCGATTTCTCCTGCTCAAAAAGACTTTGAAAGTTGATTATTGTGGGCAATGTAAGAAATGTCATGAGAAACAAGAATTATGTAAAAGAATTGATGTAAGTCATTGTTTCCAAGAGAAAGGGAGACAGGAGTGTAAAAAAGCGTTGTTTTTGGACGGCAATGAAGAAATGAATGTTTTGCGATTTCTCCTGCTCAGAAAGACTTAGAAAGTTGATAATTGTGGGCAATGTTAGAAATGTCATGAGAAACAAGAATTATGTAAAAAAATTGATGTAAGTCATTGTTTCCAAGAGAAAGGGAGACCGGAGTGTAAAAAAGCGTTGTTTTTGGACGCCAATGAAGAAATGACTGTTTTGCGATTTCTCTTGCTCAGAAAGACTTAGAAAGTTGATAATTGTGGGCAATGTTAGAAATGTCATGAGAAACAAGAATTATGTAAAAGAATTGATGTAAGTCATTGTTTCCAAGAGAAAGGGAGACAGGAGTGTAAAAAAGCGTTGTTTTTGGACGGCAATGAAGAAATGACTATGTTTTGCGATTTCTCCTGCTCAGAAAGACTTAGAAAGTTGTTAATTGTGGGAAATGTTAGAAATGTCATGAGAAACAAGAATTATGTAAAAGAATTGATGTAAGTCATTGTTTCCAAGAGAAAGGGAGACAGGAGTGTAAAAAAGCGTTGTTTTTGGACGGCAATGAAGAAATGACTATGTTTTGCGATTTCTCCTGCTCAGAAAGACTTAGAAAGTTGATAATTGTGGGAAATGTTAGAAATGTCATGAGAAACAAGAATTATGTAAAAGAATTGATGTAAGTCATTGTTTCCAAGAGAAAGGGAGACAGGAGTGTAAAAAAGCGTTGTTTTTGGACGCCAATGAAGAAATGACTGTTTTGCGATTTCTCCTGCTCAGAAAGACTTAGAAAGTTGATAATTGTGGGCAATGTTAGAAATGTCATGAGAAACAAGAATTATGTAAAAGAATTGATGTAAGTCATTGTTTCCAAGAGAAAGGGAGAGCGGAGTGTAAAAAAGCGTTGTTTTTGGATGGCAATGAAGAAATGACTGTTTTGCGATTTCTCTTGCTCAGAAAGACTTAGAAAGTTGATAATTGTGGGCAATGTTAGAAATGTCATGAGAAACAAGAATTATGTAAAAGAACTGATGTAAGTCATTGTTTCCAAGAGAAAGGGAGACCGGAGTGTAAAAAAGCGTTGTTTTTGGACGGCAATGAAGAAATGACTATGTTTTGCGATTTCTCCTGCTCAGAAAGACTTAGAAAGTTGATAATTGTGGGAAATGTTAGAAATGTCATGAGAAACAAGAATTATGTAAAAGAATTGATGTAAGTCATTGTTTCCAAGAGAAAGAGAGACCGGAGTGTAAAAAAGCGTTGTTTTTAGACGGCAATGAAGAAATGACTGTTTTGCGATTTCTCTTGCTCAGAAAGACTTAGAAAGTTGATAATTGTGGGCAATGTTAGAAATGTCATGAGAAACAAGAATTATGTAAAAGAATTGATGTAAGTCATTGTTTCCAAGAGAAAGGGAGACAGGAGTGTAAAAAAGCGTTGTTTTTGGACGGCAATGAAGAAATGACTATGTTTTGCGATTTCTCCTGCTCAAAAAGACTTAGAAAGTTGATTATTGTGGGCAATGTAAGAAATGTCATGAGAAACAAGAATTATGTAAAAGAATTGATGTAAGTCATTGTTTCCAAGAGAAAGGGAGACAGGAGTGTAAAAAAGCGTTGTTTTTGGACGGCAATGAAGAAATGACTGCTTTGCGATTTCTCTTGCTCAGAAAGACTTAGAAAGTTGATAATTGTGGGCAATGTTAGAAATGTCATGAGAAACAAGAATTATGTAAAGAACTGATGTAAGTTATTGTTTCAAGAGAAAGGGAGACCGGAGTGTAAAAAAGCGTTGTTTTTTGGACGGCAATGAAGAAATGACTATGTTTTGCGATTTCTCCTGCTCAGAAAGACTTAGAAAGTTGATAATTGTGGCAATGTTAGAAATGTCATGAGAAACAAGAATTATGTAAAAAAATTGATGTAAGTCATTGTTTCCAAGAGAAAGGGAGACCGGAGTGTAAAAAAAGCGTTGTTTTTGGACGCCAATGAAGAAATGACTGTTTTGCGATTTCTCTTGCTCAGAAAGACTTAGAAAGTTGATAATTGTGGGCAATGTTAGAAATGTCATGAGAAACAAGAATTATGGAAAAGAATTGATGTAAGTCATTGTTTCCAAGAGAAAGGGAGACAGGAGTGTAAAAAAGCGTTGTTTTTGGACGGCATGAAGAAATGACTATGTTTTGCGATTTCTCCTGCTCAGAAAGACTTAGAAAGTTGATAATTGTGGGCAATGTTAGAAATGTCATGAGAAACAAGAATTATGTAAAAGAACTGATGTAAGTCATTGTTTCCAAGAGAAAGGGAGACCGGAGTGTAAAAAAGCGTTGTTTTTGGACGGCAATGAAGAATGACTATGTTTTGCGATTTCTCTTGCTCAGAAAGACTTAGAAAGTTGATAATCGTGGGCAATGTTAGAAATGTCATGAGAAACAAGAATTATGTAAAAGAATTGATGTAAGTCATTGTTTCCAAGAGAAAGGGAGACGGAGTGTAAAAAAGCGTTGTTTTTGGACGCCAATGAAGAAATGACTGTTTTGCGATTTCTCTTGCTCAGAAAGACTTAGAAGTTGATAATTGTGGGCAATGTTAGAAATGTCATGAGAAACAAGAATTATGTAAAAGAATTGATGTAAGTCATTGTTTCCAAGAGAAAGGGAGACAGGAGTGTAAAAAAGCGTTGTTTTTGGACGGCAATGAAGAAATGACTATGTTTTGCGATTTCTCCTGCTCAGAAAGACTTAGAAAGTTGATAATTGTGGGCAATGTTAGAAATGTCATGAGAAACAAGAATTATGTAAAAAAATTGATGTAAGTCATTGTTTCCAAGAGAAAGGGAGACCGGAGTGTAAAAAAGCGTTGTTTTTGGACGCCAATGAAGAAATGACTGTTTTGCGATTTCTCTTGCTCAGAAAGACTTAGAAAGTTGATAATTGTGGGCAATGTTAGAAATGTCATGAGAAACAAGAATTATGTAAAAGAATTGATGTAAGTCATTGTTTCCAAGAGAAAGGAGACAGGATTGTAAAAAAGCGTTGTTTTGGACGGCAATGAAGAAATGACTATGTTTTGCGATTTCTCCTGCTCAGAAAGACTTAGAAAGTTGATAATTGTGGGAATGTTAGAATGTCATGAGAAACAAGAATTATGTAAAAGAATTGATGTAAGTCATTGTTTCCAAGAGAAAGGGAGACAGGAGTGTAAAAAAGCGTTGTTTTTGGACGCCAATGAAGAAATGACTGTTTTGCGATTTTTCCTGCTCAGAAAGACTTAGAAAGTTGATAATTGTGGGCAATGTTAGAAATGTCATGAGAAACAAGAATTATGTAAAGAATTGATGTAAGTCATTGTTTCCAAGAGAAAGGGAGACCGGAGTGTAAAAAAGCGTTGTTTTTAGACGGCAATGAAGAAATGACTGTTTTGCGATTTCTCTTGCTCAGAAAGACTTAGAAAGTTGATAATTGTGGGCAATGTTAGAAATGTCATGAGAAACAAGAATTATGTAAAAGAATTGATGTAAGTCATTGTTTCCAAGAGAAAGGGAGACAGGAGTGTAAAAAAGCGTTGTTTTTGGACGGCAATGAAGAAATGACTGTTTTGCGATTTCTCCTGCTCAGAAAGACTTAGAAAGTTGATAATTGTGGGCAATGTTAGAAATGTCATAAGAAACAAGAATTATGTAAAAGAATTGATGTAAGTCATTGTTTCCAAGAGAAAGGGAGAGCGGAGTGTAAAAAAGCGTTGTTTTTGGACGGCAATGAAAAAATGACTGTTTTGCGATTTCTCCTGCTCAGAAAGACTTAGAAAGTTGATAATTGTGGGCAATGTTAGAAATGTCATGAGAAACAAGAATTATGTAAAAGAACTGATGTAAGTCATTGTTTCCAAGAGAAAGGGAGACCGGAGTGTAAAAAAGCGTTGTTTTTGGACGGCAATGAAGAAATGACTATGTTTTGCGATTTCTCTTGCTCAGAAAGACTTAGAAAGTTGATAATCGTGGGCAATGTTAGAAATGTCATGAGAAACAAGAATTATGTAAAAGAATTGATGTAAGTCATTGTTTCCAAGAGAAAGGGAGACCGGAGTGTAAAAAAGCGTTGTTTTTGGACGCCAATGAAGAAATGACTGTTTTGCGATTTCTCTTGCTCAGAAAGACTTAGAAAGTTGATAATCGTGGGCAATGTTAGAAATGTCATGAGAAACAAGAATTATGTAAAAGAATTGATGTAAGTCATTGTTTCCAAGAGAAAGGGAGACAGGAGTGTAAAAAGCGTTGTTTTTGGACGGCAATGAAGAAATGACTATGTTTTGCGATTTCTCCTGCTCAGAAAGACTTAGAAAGTTGATAATTGTGGGCAATGTTAGAAATGTCATGAGAAACAAGAATTATGTAAAAAAATTGATGTAAGTCATTGTTTCCAAGAGAAAGGGAGACCGGAGTGTAAAAAAGCGTTGTTTTTGGACGCCAATGAAGAAATGACTGTTTTGCGATTTCTCTTGCTCAGAAAGACTTAGAAAGTTGATAATTGTGGGCAATGTTAGAAATGTCATGAGAAACAAGAATTATGTAAAAGAATTGATGTAAGTCATTGTTTCCAAGAGAAAGGGAGACAGAAGTGTAAAAAAGCGTTGTTTTTGGACGGCAATGAAGAAATGACTATGTTTTGCGATTTCTCCTGCTCAGAAAGACTTAGAAAGTTGATAATTGTGGGAAATGTTAGAAATGTCATGAGAAACCAAGAATTATGTAAAAGAATTGATGTAAGTCATTGTTTCCAAGAGAAAGGGAGACAGGAGTGTAAAAAAGCGTTGTTTTTGGACGCCAATGAAGAAATGACTGTTTTGCGATTTCTCTTGCTCAGAAAGACTTAGAAAGTTGATAATTGTGGGCAATGTTAGAAATGTCATGAGAAACAAGAATTATGTAAAAGAAATGATGTAAGTCATTGTTTCCAAGAGAAAGGGAGAGCGGAGTGTAAAAAAGCGTTGTTTTTGGACGGCAATGAAAAAATGACTGTTTTGCGATTTCTCCTGCTCAGAAAGACTTAGAAAGTTGATAATTGTGGGCAATGTTAGAAATGTCATGAGAAACAAGAATTATGTAAAAGAACTGATGTAAGTCATTGTTTCCAAGAGAAAGGGAGACCGGAGTGTAAAAAAGCGTTGTTTTTGGACGGCAATGAAGAAATGACTATGTTTTGCGATTTCTCTTGCTCAGAAAGACTTAGAAAGTTGATAATCGTGGGCAATGTTAGAAATGTCATGAGAAACAAGAATTATGTAAAAGAATTGATGTAAGTCATTGTTTCCAAGAGAAAGGGAGACCGGAGTGTAAAAAAGCGTTGTTTTTGGACGCCAATGAAGAAATGACTTTTTTGCGATTTCTCTTGCTCAGAAAGACTTAGAAAGTTGATAATCGTGGGCAATGTTAGAAATGTCATGAGAAACAAGAATTATGTAAAAGAATTGATGTAAGTCATTGTTTCCAAGAGAAAGGGAGACAGGAGTGTAAAAAAGCGTTGTTTTTGGACGGCAATGAAGAAATGACTATGTTTTGCGATTTCTCCTGCTCAGAAAGACTTAGAAAGTTGATAATTGTGGGCAATGTTAGAAATGTCATGAGAAACAAGAATTATGTAAAAAAATTGATGTAAGTCATTGTTTCCAAGAGAAAGGGAGACCGGAGTGTAAAAAAGCGTTGTTTTTGGACGCCAATGAAGAAATGACTGTTTTGCGATTTCTCTTGCTCAGAAAGACTTAGAAAGTTGATAATTGTGGGCAATGTTAGAAATGTCATGAGAAACAAGAATTATGTAAAAGAATTGATGTAAGTCATTGTTTCCAAGAGAAAGGGAGACAGAAGTGTAAAAAAGCGTTGTTTTTGGACGGCAATGAAGAAATGACTATGTTTTGCGATTTCTCCTGCTCAGAAAGACTTAGAAAGTTGATAATTGTGGGAAATGTTAGAAATGTCATGAGAAACAAGAATTATGTAAAAGAATTGATGTAAGTCATTGTTTCCAAGAGAAAGGGAGACAGGAGTGTAAAAAAGCGTTGTTTTTGGACGCCAATGAAGAAATGACTGTTTTGCGATTTCTCTTGCTCAGAAAGACTTAGAAAGTTGATAATTGTGGGCAATGTTAGAAATGTCATGAGAAACAAGAATTATGTAAAAGAAATGATGTAAGTCATTGTTTCCAAGAGAAAGGGAGACAGGAGTGTAAAAAAGCGTTGTTTTTGGACGGCAATGAAGAAATGACTATGTTTTGCGATTTCTCCTGCTCAAAAAGACTTAGAAAGTTGATTATTGTGGGCAATGTAAGAAATGTCATGAGAAACAAGAATTATGTAAAAGAATTGATGTAAGTCATTGTTTCCAAGAGAAAGGGAGACAGGAGTGTAAAAAAGCGTTGTTTTTGGACGCCAATGAAGAAATGACTGTTTTGCGATTTCTCTTGCTCAGAAAGACTTAGAAAGTTGATAATTGTGGGCAATGTTAGAAATGTCATGAGAAACAAGAATTATGTAAAAGAACTGATGTAAGTCATTGTTTCCAAGAGAAAGGGAGACCGGAGTGTAAAAAAGCGTTGTTTTTGGACGGCAATGAAGAAATGACTATGTTTTGCGATTTCTCCTGCTCAGAAAGACTTAGAAAGTTGATAATTGTGGGCAATGTTAGAAATGTCATGAGAAACAAGAATTATGTAAAAAAATTGATGTAAGTCATTGTTTCCAAGAGAAAGGGAGACCGGAGTGTAAAAAAGCGTTGTTTTTGGACGCCAATGAAGAAATGACTGTTTTGCGATTTCTCTTGCTCAGAAAGACTTAGAAAGTTGATAATTGTGGGCAATGTTAGAAATGTCATGAGAAACAAGAATTATGTAAAAGAATTGATGTAAGTCATTGTTTCCAAGAGAAAGGGAGACAGGAGTGTAAAAAAGCGTTGTTTTTGGACGGCAATGAAGAAATGACTATATTTTGCGATTTCTCCTGCTCAGAAAGACTTAGAAAGTTGATAATTGTGGGCAATGTTAGAAATGTCATGAGAAACAAGAATTATGTAAAAAAATTGATGTAAGTCATTGTTTCCAAGAGAAAGGGAGACCGGAGTGTAAAAAAGCGTTGTTTTTGGACGGCAATGAAGAAATGACTATGTTTTGAAATTTCTCCTGCTCAGAAAGACTTAGAAAGTTGATAATTGTGGGCAATGTTAGAAATGTCATGAGAAACAAGAATTATGTAAAAGAATTGATATAAGTCATTGTTTCCAAGAGAAAGGGAGACAGGAGTGTAAAAAAGCGTTGTTTTTGGACGGCAATGAAGAAATGACTATGTTTTGCGATTTCTCCTGCTCAGAAAGACTTAGAAAGTTGATAATTGTGGGAAATGTTAGAAATGTCATGAGAAACAAGAATTATGTAAAAGAATTGATGTAAGTCATTGTTTCCAAGAGAAAGGGAGACAGGAGTGTAAAAAAGCGTTGTTTTTGGACGCCAATGAAGAAATGACTGTTTTGCGATTTCTCCTGCTCAGAAAGACTTAGAAAGTTGATAATTGTGGGCAATGTTAGAAATGTCATGAGAAACAAGAATTATGTAAAAGAATTGATGTAAGTCATTGTTTCCAAGAGAAAGGGAGAGCGGAGTGTAAAAAAGCGTTGTTTTTGGACGGCAATGAAGAAATGACTGTTTTGCGATTTCTCTTGCTCAGAAAGACTTAGAAAGTTGATAATTGTGGGCAATGTTAGAAATGTCATGAGAAACAAGAATTATGTAAAAGAACTGATGTAAGTCATTGTTTCCAAGAGAAAGGGAGACCGGAGTGTAAAAAAGCGTTGTTTTTGGACGGCAATGAAGAAATGACTATGTTTTGCGATTTCTCCTGCTCAGAAAGACTTAGAAAGTTGATAATTGTGGGAAATGTTAGAAATGTCATGAGAAACAAGAATTATGTAAAAGAATTGATGTAAGTCATTGTTTCCAAGAGAAAGGGAGACCGGAGTGTAAAAAAGCGTTGTTTTTAGACGGCAATGAAGAAATGACTGTTTTGCGATTTCTCTTGCTCAGAAAGACTTAGAAAGTTGATAATTGTGGGCAATGTTAGAAATGTCATGAGAAACAAGAATTATGTAAAAGAACTGATGTAAGTCATTGTTTCCAAGAGAAAGGGAGACCGGAGTGTAAAAAAGCGTTGTTTTTGGACGGCAATGAAGAAATGACTATGTTTTGCGATTTCTCTTGCTCAGAAAGACTTAGAAAGTTGATAATCGTGGGCAATGTTAGAAATGTCATGAGAAACAAGAATTATGTAAAAGAATTGATGTAAGTCATTGTTTCCAAGAGAAAGGGAGACCGGAGTGTAAAAAAGCGTTGTTTTTGGACGCCAATGAAGAAATGACTGTTTTGCGATTTCTCTTGCTCAGAAAGACTTAGAAAATTGATAATTGTGGGCAATGTTAGAAATGTCATGAGAAACAAGAATTATGTAAAAGAATTGATGTAAGTCATTGTTTCCAAGAGAAAGGGAGACAGGAGTGTAAAAAAGCGTTGTTTTTGGACGGCAATGAAGAAATGACTATGTTTTGCGATTTCTCCTGCTCAGAAAGACTTAGAAAGTTGATAATTGTGGGCAATGTTAGAAATGTCATGAGAAACAAGAATTATGTAAAAAAATTGATGTAAGTCATTGTTTCCAAGAGAAAGGGAGACCGGAGTGTAAAAAAGCGTTGTTTTTGGACGCCAATGAAGAAATGACTGTTTTGCGATTTCTCTTGCTCAGAAAGACTTAGAAAGTTGATAATTGTGGGCAATGTTAGAAATGTCATGAGAAACAAGAATTATGTAAAAGAATTGATGTAAGTCATTGTTTCCAAGAGAAAGGGAGACAGGAGTGTAAAAAAGCGTTGTTTTTGGACGGCAATGAAGAAATGACTATGTTTTGCGATTTCTCCTGCTCAGAAAGACTTAGAAAGTTGATAATTGTGGGAAATGTTAGAAATGTCATGAGAAACAAGAATTATGTAAAAGAATTGATGTAAGTCATTGTTTCCAAGAGAAAGGGAGACAGGAGTGTAAAAAAGCGTTGTTTTTGGACGCCAATGAAGAAATGACTGTTTTGCGATTTCTCTTGCTCAGAAAGACTTAGAAAGTTGATAATTGTGGGCAATGTTAGAAATGTCATGAGAAACAAGAATTATGTAAAAGAACTGATGTAAGTCATTGTTTCCAAGAGAAAGGGAAACCGGAGTGTAAAAAAGCGTTGTTTTTGGACGGCAATGAAGAAATGACTATGTTTTGCGATTTCTCCTGCTCAGAAAGACTTAGAAAGTTGATAATTGTGGGAAATGTTAGAAATGTCATGAGAAACAAGAATTATGTAAAAGAATTGATGTAAGTCATTGTTTCCAAGAGAAAGGGAGACCGGAGTGTAAAAAAGCGTTGTTTTTAGACGGCAATGAAGAAATGACTGTTTTGCGATTTCTCTTGCTCAGAAAGACTTAGAAAGTTGATAATTGTGGGCAATGTTAGAAATGTCATGAGAAACAAGAATTATGTAAAAGAATTGATGTAAGTCATTGTTTCCAAGAGAAAGGGAGACAGGAGTGTAAAAAAGCGTTGTTTTTGGACGGCAATGAAGAAATGACTATGTTTTGCGATTTCTCCTGCTCAAAAAGACTTAGAAAGTTGATTATTGTGGACAATGTAAGAAATGTCATGAGAAACAAGAATTATGTAAAAGAATTGATGTAAGTCATTGTTTCCAAGAGAAAGGGAGACAGGAGTGTAAAAAAGCGTTGTTTTTGGACGGCAATGAAGAAATGACTGTTTTGCGATTTCTCCTGCTCAGAAAGACTTAGAAAGTTGATAATTGTGGGCAATGTTAGAAATGTCATGAGAAACAAGAATTATGTAAAAGAATTGATGTAAGTCATTGTTTCCAAGAGAAAGGGAGACAGGAGTGTAAAAAAGCGTTGTTTTTGGACGGCAATGAAGAAATGACTATGTTTTGCGATTTCTCCTGCTCAGAAAGACTTAGAAAGTTGATAATTGTGGGAAATGTTAGAAATGTCATGAGAAACAAGAATTATGTAAAAGAATTGATGTAAGTCATTGTTTCCAAGAGAAAGGGAGACAGGAGTGTAAAAAAGCGTTGTTTTTGGACGGCAATGAAGAAATGACTATGTTTTGCGATTTCTCCTGCTCAGAAAGACTTAGAAAGTTGATAATTGTGGGCAATGTTAGAAATGTCATGAGAAACAAGAATTATGTAAAAGAATTGATGTAAGTCATTGTTTCCAAGAGAAAGGGAGAGCGGAGTGTAAAAAAGCGTTGTTTTTGGACGGCAATGAAGAAATGACTGTTTTGCGATTTCTCTTGCTCAGAAAGACTTAGAAAGTTGATAATTGTGGGCAATGTTAGAAATGTCATGAGAAACAAGAATTATGTAAAAGAATTGATGTAAGTCATTGTTTCCAAGAGAAAGGGAGAGCGGAGTGTAAAAAAGCGTTGTTTTTGGACGGCAATGAAGAAATGACTGTTTTGCGATTTCTCTTGCTCAGAAAGACTTAGAAAGTTGATAATTGTGGGCAATGTTAGAAATGTCATGAGAAACAAGAATTATGTAAAAGAACTGATGTAAGTCATTGTTTCCAAGAGAAAGGGAGACCGGAGTGTAAAAAAGCGTTGTTTTTAGACGGCAATGAAGAAATGACTGTTTTGCGATTTCTCTTGCTCAGAAAGACTTAGAAAGTTGATAATTGTGGGCAATGTTAGAAATGTCATGAGAAACAAGAATTATGTAAAAGAATTGATGTAAGTCATTGTTTCCAAGAGAAAGGGAGACAGGAGTGTAAAAAAGCGTTGTTTTTGGACGGCAATGAAGAAATGACTATGTTTTGCGATTTCTCCTGCTCAAAAAGACTTAGAAAGTTGATTATTGTGGGCAATGTAAGAAATGTCATGAGAAACAAGAATTATGTAAAAAAATTGATGTAAGTCATTGTTTCCAAGAGAAAGGGAGACCGGAGTGTAAAAAAGCGTTGTTTTTGGACGCCAATGAAGAAATGACTGTTTTGCGATTTCTCTTGCTCAGAAAGACTTAGAAAGTTGATAATTGTGGGCAATGTTAGAAATGTCATGAGAAACAAGAATTATGTAAAAGAATTGATGTAAGTCATTGTTTCCAAGAGAAAGGGAGACAGGAGTGTAAAAAAGCGTTGTTTTTGGACGGCAATGAAGAAATGACTATGTTTTGCGATTTCTCCTGCTCAGAAAGACTTAGAAAGTTGATAATTGTGGGCAATGTTAGAAATGTCATGAGAAACAAGAATTATGTAAAAAAATTGATGTAAGTCATTGTTTCCAAGAGAAAGGGAGACCGGAGTGTAAAAAAGCGTTGTTTTTGGACGCCAATGAAGAAATGACTGTTTTGCGATTTCTCTTGCTCAGAAAGACTTAGAAAGTTGATAATTGTGGGCAATGTTAGAAATGTCATGAGAAACAAGAATTATGTAAAAGAATTGATGTAAGTCATTGTTTCCAAGAGAAAGGGAGACAGGAGTGTAAAAAAGCGTTGTTTTTGGACGGCAATGAAGAAATGACTATGTTTTGCGATTTCTCCTGCTCAGAAAGACTTAGAAAGTTGATAATTGTGGGAAATGTTAGAAATGTCATGAGAAACAAGAATTATGTAAAAGAATTGATGTAAGTCATTGTTTCCAAGAGAAAGGGAGACAGGAGTGTAAAAAAGCGTTGTTTTTGGACGCCAATGAAGAAATGACTGTTTTGCGATTTTTCCTGCTCAGAAAGACTTAGAAAGTTGATAATTGTGGGCAATGTTAGAAATGTCATGAGAAACAAGAATTATGTAAAAGAATTGATGTAAGTCATTGTTTCCAAGAGAAAGGGAGAGCGGAGTGTAAAAAAGCGTTGTTTTTGGACGGCAATGAAGAAATGACTGTTTTGCGATTTCTCTTGCTCAGAAAGACTTAGAAAGTTGATAATTGTGGGCAATGTTAGAAATGTCATGAGAAACAAGAATTATGTAAAAGAACTGATGTAAGTCATTGTTTCCAAGAGAAAGGGAGACCGGAGTGTAAAAAAGCGTTGTTTTTGGACGGCAATGAAGAAATGACTATGTTTTGCGATTTCTCCTGCTCAGAAAGACTTAGAAAGTTGATAATTGTGGGAAATGTTAGAAATGTCATGAGAAACAAGAATTATGTAAAAGAATTGATGTAAGTCATTGTTTCCAAGAGAAAGGGAGACCGGAGTGTAAAAAAGCGTTGTTTTTAGACGGCAATGAAGAAATGACTGTTTTGCGATTTCTCTTGCTCAGAAAGACTTAGAAAGTTGATAATTGTGGGCAATGTTAGAAATGTCATGAGAAACAAGAATTATGTAAAAGAATTGATGTAAGTCATTGTTTCCAAGAGAAAGGGAGACAGGAGTGTAAAAAAGCGGTTTTTGGACGGCAATGAAGAAATGACTATGTTTTGCGATTTCTCCTGCTCAAAAAGACTTAGAAAGTTGATTATTGTGGGCAATGTAAGAAATGTCATGAGAAACAAGAATTATGTAAAAGAATTGATGTAAGTCATTGTTTCCAAGAGAAAGGGAGACAGGAGTGTAAAAAAGCGTTGTTTTTGGACGGCAATGAAGAAATGACTGTTTTGCGATTTCTCCTGCTCAGAAAGACTTAGAAAGTTGATAATTGTGGGCAATGTTAGAAATGTCATGAGAAACAAGAATTATGTAAAAAAATTGATGTAAGTCATTGTTTCCAAGAGAAAGGGAGACCGGAGTGTAAAAAAGCGTTGTTTTTGGACGCCAATGAAGAAATGACTGTTTTGCGATTTCTCTTGCTCAGAAAGACTTAGAAAGTTGATAATTGTGGGCAATGTTAGAAATGTCATGAGAAACAAGAATTATGTAAAAGAATTGATGTAAGTCATTGTTTCCAAGAGAAAGGGAGACAGGAGTGTAAAAAAGCGTTGTTTTTGGACGGCAATGAAGAAATGACTATGTTTTGCGATTTCTCCTGCTCAGAAAGACTTAGAAAGTTGATAATTGTGGGAAATGTTAGAAATGTCATGAGAAACAAGAATTATGTAAAAGAATTGATGTAAGTCATTGTTTCCAAGAGAAAGGGAGACCGGAGTGTAAAAAAGCGTTGTTTTTAGACGGCAATGAAGAAATGACTGTTTTGCGATTTCTCTTGCTCAGAAAGACTTAGAAAGTTGATAATTGTGGGCAATGTTAGAAATGTCATGAGAAACAAGAATTATGTAAAAGAATTGATGTAAGTCATTGTTTCCAAGAGAAAGGGAGACAGGAGTGTAAAAAAGCGGTTTTTGGACGGCAATGAAGAAATGACTATGTTTTGCGATTTCTCCTGCTCAAAAAGACTTAGAAAGTTGATTATTGTGGGCAATGTAAGAAATGTCATGAGAAACAAGAATTATGTAAAAGAATTGATGTAAGTCATTGTTTCCAAGAGAAAGGGAGACAGGAGTGTAAAAAAGCGTTGTTTTTGGACGGCAATGAAGAAATGACTGTTTTGCGATTTCTCCTGCTCAGAAAGACTTAGAAAGTTGATAATTGTGGGCAATGTTAGAAATGTCATGAGAAACAAGAATTATGTAAAAAAATTGATGTAAGTCATTGTTTCCAAGAGAAAGGGAGACCGGAGTGTAAAAAAGCGTTGTTTTTGGACGCCAATGAAGAAATGACTGTTTTGCGATTTCTCTTGCTCAGAAAGACTTAGAAAGTTGATAATTGTGGGCAATGTTAGAAATGTCATGAGAAACAAGAATTATGTAAAAGAATTGATGTAAGTCATTGTTTCCAAGAGAAAGGGAGACAGGAGTGTAAAAAAGCGTTGTTTTTGGACGGCAATGAAGAAATGACTATGTTTTGCGATTTCTCCTGCTCAGAAAGACTTAGAAAGTTGATAATTGTGGGAAATGTTAGAAATGTCATGAGAAACAAGAATTATGTAAAAGAATTGATGTAAGTCATTGTTTCCAAGAGAAAGGGAGACAGGAGTGTAAAAAAGCGTTGTTTTTGGACGGCAATGAAGAAATGACTATGTTTTGCGATTTCTCCTGCTCAGAAAGACTTAGAAAGTTGATAATTGTGGGAAATGTTAGAAATGTCATGAGAAACAAGAATTATGTAAAAGAATTGATGTAAGTCATTGTTTCCAAGAGAAAGGGAGACAGGAGTGTAAAAAAGCGTTGTTTTTGGACGCCAATGAAGAAATGACTGTTTTGCGATTTCTCCTGCTCAGAAAGACTTAGAAAGTTGATAATTGTGGGCAATGTTAGAAATGTCATGAGAAACAAGAATTATGTAAAAGAATTGATGTAAGTCATTGTTTCCAAGAGAAAGGGAGAGCGGAGTGTAAAAAAGCGTTGTTTTTGGATGGCAATGAAGAAATGACTGTTTTGCGATTTCTCTTGCTCAGAAAGACTTAGAAAGTTGATAATTGTGGGCAATGTTAGAAATGTCATGAGAAACAAGAATTATGTAAAAGAACTGATGTAAGTCATTGTTTCCAAGAGAAAGGGAGACCGGAGTGTAAAAAAGCGTTGTTTTTGGACGGCAATGAAGAAATGACTATGTTTTGCGATTTCTCCTGCTCAGAAAGACTTAGAAAGTTGATAATTGTGGGAAATGTTAGAAATGTCATGAGAAACAAGAATTATGTAAAAGAATTGATGTAAGTCATTGTTTCCAAGAGAAAGGGAGACCGGAGTGTAAAAAAGCGTTGTTTTTAGACGGCAATGAAGAAATGACTGTTTTGCGATTTCTCTTGCTCAGAAAGACTTAGAAAGTTGATAATTGTGGGCAATGTTAGAAATGTCATGAGAAACAAGAATTATGTAAAAGAATTGATGTAAGTCATTGTTTCCAAGAGAAAGGGAGACAGGAGTGTAAAAAAGCGTTGTTTTTGGACGGCAATGAAGAAATGACTATGTTTTGCGATTTCTCCTGCTCAAAAAGACTTAGAAAGTTGATAATTGTGGGCAATGTAAGAAATGTCATGAGAAACAAGAATTATGTAAAAGAATTGATGTAAGTCATTGTTTCCAAGAGAAAGGGAGACAGGAGTGTAAAAAAGCGTTGTTTTTGGACGGCAATGAAGAAATGACTGTTTTGCGATTTCTCCTGCTCAGAAAGACTTAGAAAGTTGATAATTGTGGGCAATGTTAGAAATGTCATGAGAAACAAGAATTATGTAAAAGAACTGATGTAAGTCATTGTTTCCAAGAGAAAGGGAGACCGGAGTGTAAAAAAGCGTTGTTTTTGGACGGCAATGAAGAAATGACTATGTTTTGCGATTTCTCCTGCTCAGAAAGACTTAGAAAGTTGATAATTGTGGGCAATGTTAGAAATGTCATGAGAAACAAGAATTATGTAAAAGAATTGATGTAAGTCATTGTTTCCAAGAGAAAGGGAGACAGGAGTGTAAAAAAGCGTTGTTTTTGGACGGCAATGAAGAAATGACTATGTTTTGCGATTTCTCCTGCTCAAAAAGACTTAGAAAGTTGATTATTGTGGGCAATGTAAGAAATGTCATGAGAAACAAGAATTATGTAAAAGAATTGATGTAAGTCATTGTTTCCAAGAGAAAGGGAGACAGGAGTGTAAAAAAGCGTTGTTTTTGGACGGCAATGAAGAAATGACTGCTTTGCGATTTCTCTTGCTCAGAAAGACTTAGAAAGTTGATAATTGTGGGCAATGTTAGAAATGTCATGAGAAACAAGAATTATGTAAAAGAACTGATGTAAGTTATTGTTTCCAAGAGAAAGGGAGACCGGAGTGTAAAAAAGCGTTGTTTTTGGACGGCAATGAAGAAATGACTATGTTTTGCGATTTCTCCTGCTCAGAAAGACTTAGAAAGTTGATAATTGTGGGCAATGTTAGAAATGTCATGAGAAACAAGAATTATGTAAAAAAATTGATGTAAGTCATTGTTTCCAAGAGAAAGGGAGACCGGAGTGTAAAAAAGCGTTGTTTTTGGACGCCAATGAAGAAATGACTGTTTTGCGATTTCTCTTGCTCAGAAAGACTTAGAAAGTTGATAATTGTGGGCAATGTTAGAAATGTCATGAGAAACAAGAATTATGTAAAAGAATTGATGTAAGTCATTGTTTCCAAGAGAAAGGGAGACCGGAGTGTAAAAAAGCGTTGTTTTTGGACGGCAATGAAGAAATGACTATGTTTTGCGATTTCTCCTGCTCAGAAAGACTTAGAAAGTTGATAATTGTGGGCAATGTTAGAAATGTCATGAGAAACAAGAATTATGTAAAAGAATTGATGTAAGTCATTGTTTCCAAGAGAAAGGGAGACAGGAGTGTAAAAAAGCGTTGTTTTTGGACGGCAATGAAGAAATGACTATGTTTTGCGATTTCTCCTGCTCAAAAAGACTTAGAAAGTTGATTATTGTGGGCAATGTAAGAAATGTCATGAGAAACAAGAATTATGTAAAAGAATTGATGTAAGTCATTGTTTCCAAGAGAAAGGGAGACAGGAGTGTAAAAAAGCGTTGTTTTTGGACGGCAATGAAGAAATGACTGCTTTGCGATTTCTCTTGCTCAGAAAGACTTAGAAAGTTGATAATTGTGGGCAATGTTAGAAATGTCATGAGAAACAAGAATTATGTAAAAGAACTGATGTAAGTTATTGTTTCCAAGAGAAAGGGAGACCGGAGTGTAAAAAAGCGTTGTTTTTGGACGGCAATGAAGAAATGACTATGTTTTGCGATTTCTCCTGCTCAGAAAGACTTAGAAAGTTGATAATTGTGGGCAATGTTAGAAATGTCATGAGAAACAAGAATTATGTAAAAAAATTGATGTAAGTCATTGTTTCCAAGAGAAAGGGAGACCGGAGTGTAAAAAAGCGTTGTTTTTGGACGCCAATGAAGAAATGACTGTTTTGCGATTTCTCTTGCTCAGAAAGACTTAGAAAGTTGATAATTGTGGGCAATGTTAGAAATGTCATGAGAAACAAGAATTATGTAAAAGAATTGATGTAAGTCATTGTTTCCAAGAGAAAGGGAGACAGGAGTGTAAAAAAGCGTTGTTTTTGGACGGCAATGAAGAAATGACTATGTTTTGCGATTTCTCCTGCTCAGAAAGACTTAGAAAGTTGATAATTGTGGGCAATGTTAGAAATGTCATGAGAAACAAGAATTATGTAAAAGAATTGATGTAAGTCATTGTTTCCAAGAGAAAGGGAGACAGGAGTGTAAAAAAGCGTTGTTTTTGGACGGCAATGAAGAAATGACTATGTTTTGCGATTTCTCCTGCTCAGAAAGACTTAGAAAGTTGATAATTGTGGGCAATGTAAGAAATGTCATGAGAAACAAGAATTATGTAAAATAATTGATGTAAGTCATTGTTTCCAAGAGAAAGGGAGACCGGAGTGTAAAAAAGCGTTGTTTTTAGACGGCAATGAAGAAATGACTGTTTTGCGATTTCTCTTGCTCAGAAAGACTTAGAAAGTTGATAATTGTGGGCAATGTTAGAAATGTCATGAGAAACAAGAATTATGTAAAAGAATTGATGTAAGTCATTGTTTCCAAGAGAAAGGGAGACAGGAGTGTAAAAAAGCGTTGTTTTTGGACGGCAATGAAGAAATGACTATGTTTTGCGATTTCTCCTGCTCAAAAAGACTTAGAAAGTTGATTATTGTGGGCAATGTTAGAAATGTCATGAGAAACAAGAATTATGTAAAAGAATTGATGTAAGTCATTGTTTCCAAGAGAAAGGGAGATCGGAGTGTAAAAAAGCGTTGTTTTTGGACGGCAATGAAGAAATGACTGTTTTGCGATTTCTCTTGCTCAGAAAGACTTAGAAAGTTGATAATTGTGGGCAATGTTAGAAATGTCATGAGAAACAAGAATTATGTAAAAGAATTGATGTAAGTCATTGTTTCCAAGAGAAAGGGAGACCGGAGTGTAAAAAAGCGTTGTTTTTGGACGTCAATGAAGAAATGACTATGTTTTGCGATTTCTCCTGCTCAGAAAGACTTAGAAAGTTGATAATTGTGGGCAATGTTAGAAATGTCATGAGAAACAAGAATTATGTAAAAGAATTGATGTAAGTCATTGTTTCCAAGAGAAAGGGAGACAGGAGTGTAAAAAAGCGTTGTTTTTGGACGGCAATGAAGAAATGACCATGTTTTGCGATTTCTCCTGCTCAGAAAGACTTAGAAAGTTGATAATTGTGGGAAATGTTAGAAATGTCATGAGAAACAAGAATTATGTAAAAGAACTGATGTAAGTCATTGTTTCCAAGAGAAAGGGAGACCGGAGTGTAAAAAAGCGTTGTTTTTGGACGGCAATGAAGAAATGACTATGTTTTGCGATTTCTCCTGCTCAGAAAGACTTAGAAAGTTGATAATTGTGGGAAATGTTAGAAATGTCATGAGAAACAAGAATTATGTAAAAGAATTGATGTAAGTCATTGTTTCCAAGAGAAAGGGAGAGCGGAGTGTAAAAAAGCGTTGTTTTTAGACGGCAATGAAGAAATGACTGTTTTGCGATTTCTCTTGCTCAGAAAGACTTAGAAAGTTGATAATTGTGGGCAATGTTAGAAATGTCATGAGAAACAAGAATTATGTAAAAGAATTGATGTAAGTCATTGTTTCCAAGAGAAAGGGAGACAGGAGTGTAAAAAAGCGTTGTTTTTGGACGGCAATGAAGAAATGACTATGTTTTGCGATTTCTCCTGCTCAAAAAGACTTAGAAAGTTGATTATTGTGGGCAATGTAAGAAATGTCATGAGAAACAAGAATTATGTAAAAGAATTGATGTAAGTCATTGTTTCCAAGAGAAAGGGAGACAGGAGTGTAAAAAAGCGTTGTTTTTGGACGGCAATGAAGAAATGACTGTTTTGCGATTTCTCCTGCTCAGAAAGACTTAGAAAGTTGATAATTGTGGGCAATGTTAGAAATGTCATGAGAAACAAGAATTATGTAAAAGAATTGATGTAAGTCATTGTTTCCAAGAGAAAGGGAGAGCGGAGTGTAAAAAAGCGTTGTTTTTGGACGGCAATGAAGAAATGACTGTTTTGCGATTTCTCTTGCTCAGAAAGACTTAGAAAGTTGATAATTGTGGGCAATGTTAGAAATGTCATGAGAAACAAGAATTATGTAAAAGAACTGATGTAAGTCATTGTTTCCAAGAGAAAGGGAGACCGGAGTGTAAAAAAGCGTTGTTTTTGGACGGCAATGAAGAAATGACTATGTTTTGCGATTTCTCCTGCTCAGAAAGACTTAGAAAGTTGATAATTGTGGGCAATGTTAGAACTGTCATGAGAAACAAGAATTATGTAAAAGAATTGATGTAAGTCATTGTTTCCAAGAGAAAGGGAGACCGGAGTGTAAAAAAGCCTTGTTTTTGGACGGCAATGAAGAAATGACTGTTTTGCGATTTCTCCTGCTCAGAAAGACTTAGAAAGTTGATAATTGTGGGCAATGTTAGAAATGTCATGAGAAACAAGAATTATGTAAAAAAATTGATGTAAGTCATTGTTTCCAAGAGAAAGGGAGACCGGAGTGTAAAAAAAGCGTTGTTTTTGGACGGCAATGAAGAAATGACTGTTTTGCGATTTCTCCTGCTCAGAAAGACTTAGAAAGTTGATAATTGTGGGCAATGTTAGAAATGTCATGAGAAACAAGAATTATGTAAAAGAATTGATGTAAGTCATTGTTTCCAAGAGAAAGGGAGACCGGAGTGTAAAAAAGCGTTGTTTTTGGACGGCAATGAAGAAATGACTATGTTTTGCGATTTCTCCTGCTCAGAAAGACTTAGAAAGTTGATAATTGTGGGAAATGTTAGAAATGTCATGAGAAACAAGAATTATGTAAAAGAATTGATGTAAGTCATTGTTTCCAAGAGAAAGGGAGACCGGAGTGTAAAAAAGCGTTGTTTTTGGACGGCAATGAAGAAATGACTGTTTTGCGATTTCTCCTGCTCAGAAAGACTTAGAAAGTTGATAATTGTGGGCAATGTTAGAAATGTCATGAGAAACAAGAATTATGTAAAAGAATTGATGTAAGTCATTGTTTCCAAGAGAAAGGGAGACCGGAGTGTAAAAAAGCGTTGTTTTTAGACGGCAATGAAGAAATGACTGTTTTGCGATTTCTCTTGCTCAGAAAGACTTAGAAAGTTGATAATTGTGGGCAATGTTAGAAATGTCATGAGAAACAAGAATTATGTAAAAGAATTGATGTAAGTCATTGTTTCCAAGAGAAAGGGAGACAGGAGTGTAAAAAAGCGTTGTTTTTGGACGGCAATGAAGAAATGACTATGTTTTGCGATTTCTCCTGCTCAAAAAGACTTAGAAAGTTGATTATTGTGGGCAATGTAAGAAATGTCATGAGAAACAAGAATTATGTAAAAGAATTGATGTAAGTCATTGTTTCCAAGAGAAAGGGAGACAGGAGTGTAAAAAAGCGTTGTTTTTGGACGGCAATGAAGAAATGACTGTTTTGCGATTTCTCCTGCTCAGAAAGACTTAGAAAGTTGATAATTGTGGGCAATGTTAGAAATGTCATGAGAAACAAGAATTATGTAAAAGAATTGATGTAAGTCATTGTTTCCAAGAGAAAGGGAGAGCGGAGTGTAAAAAAGCGTTGTTTTTGGACGGCAATGAAGAAATGACTATGTTTTGCGATTTCTCCTGCTCAGAAAGACTTAGAAAGTTGATAATTGTGGGAAATGTTAGAAATGTCATGAGAAACAAGAATTATGTAAAAGAATTGATGTAAGTCATTGTTTCCAAGAGAAAGGGAGACAGGAGTGTAAAAAAGCGTTGTTTTTGGACGGCAATGAAGAAATGACTATGTTTTGCGATTTCTCCTGCTCAAAAAGACTTAGAAAGTTGATTATTGTGGGCAATGTAAGAAATGTCATGAGAAACAAGAATTATGTAAAAGAATTGATGTAAGTCATTGTTTCCAAGAGAAAGGGAGACAGGAGTGTAAAAAAGCGTTGTTTTTGGACGGCAATGAAGAAATGACTGTTTTGCGATTTCTCCTGCTCAGAAAGACTTAGAAAGTTGATAATTGTGGGCAATGTTAGAAATGTCATGAGAAACAAGAATTATGTAAAAGAATTGATGTAAGTCATTGTTTCCAAGAGAAAGGGAGAGCGGAGTGTAAAAAAGCCTTGTTTTTGGACGGCAATGAAGAAATGACTGTTTTGCGATTTCTCTTGCTCAGAAAGACTTAGAAAGTTGATAATTGTGGGCAATGTTAGAAATGTCATGAGAAACAAGAATTATGTAAAAGAACTGATGTAAGTCATTGTTTCCAAGAGAAAGGGAGACCGGAGTGTAAAAAAGCGTTGTTTTTGGACGGCAATGAAGAAATGACTATGTTTTGC
Source organism: Mixophyes fleayi (assembly GCF_038048845.1). Lineage (NCBI taxonomy): Eukaryota > Metazoa > Chordata > Amphibia > Anura > Limnodynastidae > Mixophyes > Mixophyes fleayi. The sequence goes on along the minus strand of NW_027446783.1, from coordinate 6,192 downwards.
GATTTCTCCTGCTCAGAAAGACTTAGAAAGTTGATAATTGTGGGAAATGTTAGAAATGTCATGAGAAACAAGAATTATGTAAAAGAATTGATGTAAGTCATTGTTTCCAAGAGAAAGGGAGAGCGGAGTGTAAAAAAGCGTTGTTTTTGGACGGCAATGAAGAAATGACTGTTTTGCGATTTCTCTTGCTCAGAAAGACTTAGAAAGTTGATAATTGTGGGCAATGTTAGAAATGTCATGAGAAACAAGAATTATGTAAAAGAACTGATGTAAGTCATTGTTTCCAAGAGAAAGGGAGACCGGAGTGTAAAAAAGCGTTGTTTTTGGACGGCAATGAAGAAATGACTATGTTTTGCGATTTCTCCTGCTCAGAAAGACTTAGAAAGTTGATAATTGTGGGAAATGTTAGAAATGTCATGAGAAACAAGAATTATGTAAAAGAATTGATGTAAGTCATTGTTTCCAAGAGAAAGGGAGACCGGAGTGTAAAAAAGCGTTGTTTTTAGACGGCAATGAAGAAATGACTGTTTTGCGATTTCTCTTGCTCAGAAAGACTTAGAAAGTTGATAATTGTGGGCAATGTTAGAAATGTCATGAGAAACAAGAATTATGTAAAAGAATTGATGTAAGTCATTGTTTCCAAGAGAAAGGGACACACGAGTGTAAAAAAGCGTTGTTTTTGGACGGCAATGAAGAAATGACTATGTTTTGCGATTTCTCCTGCTCAAAAAGACTTAGAAAGTTGATTATTGTGGGCAATGTAAGAAATGTCATGAGAAACAAGAATTATGTAAAAGAATTGATGTAAGTCATTGTTTCCAAGAGAAAGGGAGACAGGAGTGTAAAAAAGCGTTGTTTTTGGACGGCAATGAAGAAATGACTGTTTTGCGATTTCTCCTGCTCAGAAAGACTTAGAAAGTTGATAATTGTGGGCAATGTTAGAAATGTCATGAGAAACAAGAATTATGTAAAAGAATTGATGTAAGTCATTGTTTCCAAGAGAAAGGGAGAGCGGAGTGTAAAAAAGCGTTGTTTTTGGACGGCAATTAAGAAATGACTATGTTTTGCGATTTCTCTTGCTCAGAAAGACTTAGAAAGTTGATAATTGTAAACAATGTTAGAAATGTCATGAGAAACAAGAATTATGTAAAAGAATTGATGTAAGTCATTGTTTCCAAGAGAAAGGGAGACAGGAGTGTAAAAAAGCGTTGTTTTTGGACGGCAATGAAGAAATGACTGTTTTGCGATTTCTCTTGCTCAGAAAGACTTAGAAAGTTGATAATTGTGGGCAATGTTAAAAATGTCATGAGAAACAAGAATTATGTAAAAGAACTGATGTAAGTCATTGTTTCCAAGAGAAAGGGAGACCGGAGTGTAAAAAAGCGTTGTTTTTGGACGGCAATGAAGAAATGACTATGTTTTGCGATTTCTCCTGCTCAGAAAGACTTAGAAAGTTGATAATTGTGGGCAATGTTAGAAATGTCATGAGAAATAAGAATTATGTAAAAAAATTGATGTAAGTCATTGTTTCCAAGAGAAAGGGAGACCGGAGTGTAAAAAAGCGTTGTTTTTGGACGCCAATGAAGAAATGACTGTTTTGCGATTTCTCTTGCTCAGAAAGACTTAGAAAGTTGATAATTGTGGGCAATGTTAGAAATGTCATGAGAAACAAGAATTATGTAAAAGAATTGATGTAAGTCATTGTTTCCAAGAGAAAGGGAGACAGGAGTGTAAAAAAGCGTTGTTTTTGGACGGCAATGAAGAAATGACTATGTTTTGCGATTTCTCCTACTCAGAAAGACTTAGAAAGTTGATAATTGTGGGCAATGTTAGAAATGTCATGAGAAACAAGAATTATGTAAAAAAATTGATGTAAGTCATTGTTTCCAAGAGAAAGGGAGACCGGAGTGTAAAAAAGCGTTGTTTTTGGACGCCAATGAAGAAATGACTGTTTTGCGATTTCTCTTGCTCAGAAAGACTTAGAAAGTTGATAATTGTGGGCAATGTTAGAAATGTCATGAGAAACAAGAATTATGTAAAAGAATTGATATAAGTCATTGTTTCCAAGAGAAAGGGAGACAGGAGTGTAAAAAAGCGTTGTTTTTGGACGGCAATGAAGAAATGACTATGTTTTGCGATTTCTCCTGCTCAGAAAGACTTAGAAAGTTGATAATTGTGGGAAATGTTAGAAATGTCATGAGAAACAAGAATTATGTAAAAGAATTGATGTAAGTCATTGTTTCCAAGAGAAAGGGAGACAGGAGTGTAAAAAAGCGTTGTTTTTGGACGCCAATGAAGAAATGACTGTTTTGCGATTTCTCCTGCTCAGAAAGACTTAGAAAGTTGATAATTGTGGGCAATGTTAGAAATGTCATGAGAAACAAGAATTATGTAAAAGAATTGATGTAAGTCATTGTTTCCAAGAGAAAGGGAGAGCGGAGTGTAAAAAAGCGTTGTTTTTGGACGGCAATGAAGAAATGACTGTTTTGCGATTTCTCTTGCTCAGAAAGACTTAGAAAGTTGATAATTGTGGGCAATGTTAGAAATGTCATGAGAAACAAGAATTATGTAAAAGAACTGATGTAAGTCATTGTTTCCAAGAGAAAGGGAGACCGGAGTGTAAAAAAGCGTTGTTTTTGGACGGCAATGAAGAAATGACTATGTTTTGCGATTTCTCCTGCTCAGAAAGACTTAGAAAGTTGATAATTGTGGGAAATGTTAGAAATGTCATGAGAAACAAGAATTATGTAAAAGAATTGATGTAAGTCATTGTTTCCAAGAGAAAGGGAGACCGGAGTGTAAAAAAGCGTTGTTTTTAGACGGCAATGAAGAAATGACTGTTTTGCGATTTCTCTTGCTCAGAAAGACTTAGAAAGTTGATAATTGTGGGCAATGTTAGAAATGTCATGAGAAACAAGAATTATGTAAAAGAATTGATGTAAGTCATTGTTTCCAAGAGAAAGGGAGACAGGAGTGTAAAAAAGCGTTGTTTTTGGACGGCAATGAAGAAATGACTATGTTTTGCGATTTCTCCTGCTCAGAAAGACTTAGAAAGTTGATAATTGTGGGCAATGTTAGAAATGTCATGAGAAACAAGAATTATGTAAAAGAATTGATGTAAGTCATTGTTTTCAAGAGAAAGGGAGAGCGGAGTGTAAAAAAGCGTTGTTTTTGGACGGCAATGAAGAAATTACTGTTTTGCGATTTCTCTTGCTCAGAAAGACTTAGAAAGTTGATAATTGTGGGCAATGTTAGAAATGTCATGAGAAACAAGAATTATGTAAAAGAACTGATGTAAGTCATTGTTTCCAAGAGAAAGGGAGACCGGAGTGTAAAAAAGCGTTGTTTTTGGACGGCAATGAAGAAATGACTATGTTTTGCGATTTCTCCTGCTCAGAAAGACTTAGAAAGTTGATAATTGTGGGAAATGTTAGAAATGTCATGAGAAACAAGAATTATGTAAAAGAATTGATGTAAGTCATTGTTTCCAAGAGAAAGGGAGACCGGAGTGTAAAAAAGCGTTGTTTTTAGACGGCAATGAAGAAATGACTGTTTTGCGATTTCTCTTGCTCAGAAAGACTTAGAAAGTTGATAATCGTGGGCAATGTTAGAAATGTCATGAGAAACAAGAATTATGTAAAAGAATTGATGTAAGTCATTGTTTCCAAGAGAAAGGGAGACAGGAGTGTAAAAAAGCGTTGTTTTTGGACGGCAATGAAGAAATGACTATGTTTTGCGATTTCTCCTGCTCAAAAAGACTTAGAAAGTTGATTATTGTGGGCAATGTAAGAAATGTCATGAGAAACAAGAATTATGTAAAAGAATTGATGTAAGTCATTGTTTCCAAGAGAAAGGGAGACAGGAGTGTAAAAAAGCGTTGTTTTTGGACGGCAATGAAGAAATGACTGTTTTGCGATTTCTCTTGCTCAGAAAGACTTAGAAAGTTGATAATTGTGGGCAATGTTAGAAATGTCATGAGAAACAAGAATTATGTAAAAGAACTGATGTAAGTCATTGTTTCCAAGAGAAAGGGAGACCGGAGTGTAAAAAAGCGTTGTTTTTGGACGGCAATGAAGAAATGACTATGTTTTGCGATTTCTCCTGCTCAGAAAGACTTAGAAAGTTGATAATTGTGGGCAATGTTAGAAATGTCATGAGAAACAAGAATTATGTAAAAAAATTGATGTAAGTCATTGTTTCCAAGAGAAAGGGAGACCGGAGTGTAAAAAAGCGTTGTTTTTGGACGCCAATGAAGAAATGACTGTTTTGCGATTTCTCTTGCTCAGAAAGACTTAGAAAGTTGATAATTGTGGGCAATGTTAGAAATGTCATGAGAAACAAGAATTATGTAAAAGAATTGATGTAAGTCATTGTTTCCAAGAGAAAGGGAGACAGGAGTGTAAAAAAGCGTTGTTTTTGGACGGCAATGAAGAAATGACTATGTTTTGCGATTTCTCCTGCTCAGAAAGACTTAGAAAGTTGATAATTGTGGCAATGTTAGAAATGTCATGAGAAACAAGAATTATGTAAAAAAATTGATGTAAGTCATTGTTTCCAAGAGAAAGGGAGACCGGAGTGTAAAAAAGCGTTGTTTTTGGACGCCAATGAAGAAATGACTGTTTTGCGATTTCTCTTGCTCAGAAAGACTTAGAAAGTTGATAATTGTGGGCAATGTTAGAAATGTCATGAGAAACAAGAATTATGTAAAAGAATTGATGTAAGTCATTGTTTCCAAGAGAAAGGGAGACAGGAGTGTAAAAAAGCGTTGTTTTTGGACGGCAATGAAGAAATGACTATGTTTTGCGATTTCTCCTGCTCAGAAAGACTTAGAAAGTTGATAATTGTGGGAAATGTTAGAAATGTCATGAGAAACAAGAATTATGTAAAAGAATTGATGTAAGTCATTGTTTCCAAGAGAAAGGGAGACAGGAGTGTAAAAAAGCGTTGTTTTTGGACGCCAATGAAGAAATGACTGTTTTGCGATTTCTCCTGCTCAGAAAGACTTAGAAAGTTGATAATTGTGGGCAATGTTAGAAATGTCATGAGAAACTAGAATTATGTAAAAGAATTGATGTAAGTCATTGTTTCCAAGAGAAAGGGAGAGCGGAGTGTAAAAAAGCGTTGTTTTTGGACGGCAATGAAGAAATGACTGTTTTGCGATTTCTCTTGCTCAGAAAGACTTAGAAAGTTGATAATTGTGGGCAATGTTAGAAATGTCATGAGAAACAAGAATTATGTAAAAGAATTGATGTAAGTCATTGTTTCCAAGAGAAAGGGAGACAGGAGTGTAAAAAAGCGTTGTTTTTGGACGGCAATGAAGAAATGACTGTTTTGCGATTTCTCTTGCTCAGAAAGACTTAGAAAGTTGATAATTGTGGGCAATGTTAGAAATGTCATGAGAAACAAGAATTATGTAAAAGAATTGATGTAAGTCATTGTTTCCAAGAGAAAGGGAGACAGGAGTGTAAAAAAGCGTTGTTTTTGGACGGCAATGAAGAAATGACTGTTTTGCGATTTCTCCTGCTCAGAAAGACTTAGAAAGTTGATAATTGTGGGCAATGTAAGAAATGTCATGAGAAACAAAAATTATGTAAAAGAATTGATGTAAGTCATTGTTTCCAAGAGAAAGGGAGAGCGGAGTGTAAAAAAGCGTTGTTTTAGGACGGCAATGAAGAAATGACTGTTTTGCGATTTCTCTTGCTCAGAAAGACTTAGAAAGTTGATAATTGTGGGCAATGTTAGAAATGTCATGAGAAACAAGAATTATGTAAAAAAACTGATGTAAGTCATTGTTTCCAAGAGAAAGGGAGACCGGAGTGTAAAAAAGCGTTGTTTTTGGACGGCAATGAAGAAATGACTATGTTTTGCGATTTCTCCTGCTCAGAAAGACTTAGAAAGTTGATAATTGTGGGAAATGTTAGAAATGTCATGAGAAACAAGAATTATGTAAAAGAATTGATGTAAGTCATTGTTTCCAAGAGAAAGGGAGACCGGAGTGTAAAAAAGCGTAGTTTTTAGACGGCAATGAAGAAATGACTGTTTTGCGATTTCTCTTGCTCAGAAAGACTTAGAAAGTTGATAATTGTGGGCAATGTTAGAAATGTCATGAGAAACAAGAATTATGTAAAAGAATTGATGTAAGTCATTGTTTCCAAGAGAAAGGGAGACAGGAGTGTAAAAAAGCGTTGTTTT